>NW_027605188.1:10000-110000 GCF_048128805.1 Centroberyx gerrardi
TCTAAGTCTAAGTCTAACCTTAGTCTAAGTCTAACTCTAACCCTAACCTCTAAGACTAAGTCTAAGACTAAGACTAAGTCTAACCCTAGTCTAAGTCTAAGACTAAGTCTAAGTCTAAGTCTAAGTCTGACCTTAGTCTAAGTCTAAGTCTAAGTCTAACCTTAGTCTAAGTCTAACTCTAACCCTAACCTCTAAGACTAAGTCTAAGACTAAGTCTAACCCTAGTCTAAGTCTAAGACTAAGTCTAAGTCTAAGTCTAAGTCTGACCTTAGTCTAAGTCTAAGTCTAAGTCTAACCTTAGTCTAAGTCTAACTCTAACCCTAACCTCTAAGACTAAGTCTAAGACTAAGTCTAACCCTAGTCTAAGTCTAAGACTAAGTCTAAGTCTAAGTCTAAGTCTGACCTTAGTCTAAGTCTAAGTATAAGCCTTCCAAATACAGACTTCCAATGGGAGAGTCCCAAATTCCAATATGGAACTGCACAATTTGGAACTGACTTTTGCTCCAATCTTGGAACTTCTTTGAATGGGGTGTCTATGGCAGCTACCCTTTCCTGTTGTCGTAGAAAGACGCGGGTGGTACCGTTGGAAAGGTCGTCCCCGAAAACCTATTCAAGGACCTTGGTTCCGGGTCTCTATTTCCTTCACAAAAAAAGTTATGACAGAAAGGTCGTTTGGACAGTGGTTTTTTCAAACCTTTATATCTCGCGATAGGAATAGGCTAGTCACATGGGACCGGCACCTATGGACTCAGGGGGAGCCCCTGAACACGCCCACCAACTTTGGTCACCCTAGCACATGTAAAAAAAAATCACTACAAGTAGGGTCCAATCGCCTCCAAATGGCCCGAAACGTGCTCCTAGACACTTTTTGGCAAAACGTTTCGGACGTGGCACTTGGTCAAATTTTCACATCGTTTTTGCATGGAAGTCTATGGCAGCTACCACTTCCGGTGGTCGTAGGAAGTCGGGGGTGGTACCGTTGGATCGGTCGTCCCCATTAACCTAGGGGCGGAGCTTGGTTCCGAGTCTCTACGACCTTCACAAAAAAAGTTATTCAAGAAAGGGTCTTCCCGGAATGGTCTAAATTGCGGTTTCGACCACTTCCGGTGGTCGTAGGAAGTCGAGGGTGGTACCTTTCGATCGGGCGTCCCCCTAAACCTATTCAAGGAACTTGGTTTCGAGTCTCTACGACCTTCACAAAAAAAGTTATTCAAGAAAGGGTCTTCCCAGAGTGGTTTTCATCCCCTATCCTAACCCTAACCCTAACCCTAACCCTAACCCTAACCCTAACCCTAACCCTGACCTTAGTCTAAGTCTAAGTCTAAGTCTAACCTTAGTCTAAGTCTAACTCTAACCCTAACCTCTAAGACTAAGTCTAAGACTAAGTCTAACCCTAGTCTAAGTCTAAGACTAAGTCTAAGTCTAAGTCTAAGTCTGACCTTAGTAAAAGTCTAAGTATAAGCCTTCCAAATACAGACTTCCAATGGGAGAGTCCCAAATTCCAATATGGAACTGCACAATTTGGACCTGACTTTTGCTCCAATCTTGGAACTTCTTTGAATGGGGTGTCTATGGCAGCTACACTTTCCTGTGGTCGTAGAAAGACGCGGGTGGTACCGTTGGAAAGGTCGTCCCCAAAAACCTATTCAAGGACCTTGGTTCCGGGTCTCTATGACCTTCACAAAAAAAGTTATGCAAGAAAGGTCGTTTGGAGAGTGGTTTTTTCAAACTTTCATATCTCGCGATAGGAATAGGCTAGTCACATGGGACCGGCACATATGCACTCAGGGGGACCCCCTGGACACGCCCACCAACTTTGGTCACCCTAGCACATGTAAAAAAAAATCACTACAAGTAGGGTCCAATCGATTCCAAATGGCCCGAAACGTGCTCCTAGACACTTTTTGGCAAAACGTTTCGGACGTGGCACTTAGGCAAATTTTCACATCGTTTTTGCATGGAAGTCTATGGCAGGTACCACTTCCGGTGGTCGTAGGAAGTCGGGGGTGGTACCGTTGGATCGGGCGTTCCCGTTAACCTAGGGGCGGAGCTTGGTTCCGAGTCTCTACGATCTTCACAAAAAAAGTTATGCAAGAAAGGGTCTTCCCGGAATGGTCTAAATTGCGGTTTCGACCACTTCCGGTGGTCGTAGGAAGTCGAGGGTGGTACCTTTCGATCGGGCGTCCCCCTAAACCTATTCAAGGAACTTGGTTTCGAGTCTCTACGACCTTCACAAAAAAAGTTATTCAAGAAAGGGTCTTCCCAGAGTGGTTTTCATCCCCTATCCTAACCCTAACCCTAACCACCTAACCCTAACCCTAACCCTAACCCTAACCCTAACCCTAACCCTAACCCTAACCCTAACCCTAACCCTAACCCTCTAAGTCTAAGTCTAACCTTAGTCTAAGTCTAACTCTAACCCTAACCTCTAAGACTAAGTCTAAGACTAAGTCTAACCCTAGTCTAAGTCTAAGACTAAGTCTAAGTCTAAGTCTGACCTTAGTCTAAGTCTAAGTCTAAGTCTAACCTTAGTCTAAGTCTAACTCTAACCCTAACCTCTAAGACTAAGTCTAAGACTAAGTCTAACCCTAGTCTAAGTCTAAGACTAAGTCTAAGTCTAAGTCTGACCTTAGTCTAAGTCTAAGTCTAAGTCTAACCTTAGTCTAAGTCTAACTCTAACCCTAACCTCTAAGACTAAGTCTAAGACTAAGTCTAACCCTAGTCTAAGTCTAAGACTAAGTCTAAGTCTAAGTCTGACCTTAGTCTAAGTCTAAGTCTAAGTCTAACCTTAGTCTAAGTCTAACTCTAACCCTAACCTCTAAGACTAAGTCTAAGACTAAGACTAAGTCTAACCCTAGTCTAAGTCTAAGACTAAGTCTAAGTCTAAGTCTAAGTCTGACCTTAGTCTAAGTCTAAGTCTAAGTCTAACCTTAGTCTAAGTCTAACTCTAACCCTAACCTCTAAGACTAAGTCTAAGACTAAGTCTAACCCTAGTCTAAGTCTAAGACTAAGTCTAAGTCTAAGTCTAAGTCTGACCTTAGTCTAAGTCTAAGTCTAAGTCTAACCTTAGTCTAAGTCTAACTCTAACCCTAACCTCTAAGACTAAGTCTAAGACTAAGTCTAACCCTAGTCTAAGTCTAAGACTAAGTCTAAGTCTAAGTCTAAGTCTGACCTTAGTCTAAGTCTAAGTATAAGCCTTCCAAATACAGACTTCCAATGGGAGAGTCCCAAATTCCAATATGGAACTGCACAATTTGGAACTGACTTTTGCTCCAATCTTGGAACTTCTTTGAATGGGGTGTCTATGGCAGCTACCCTTTCCTGTTGTCGTAGAAAGACGCGGGTGGTACCGTTGGAAAGGTCGTCCCCGAAAACCTATTCAAGGACCTTGGTTCCGGGTCTCTATTTCCTTCACAAAAAAAGTTATGACAGAAAGGTCGTTTGGACAGTGGTTTTTTCAAACCTTTATATCTCGCGATAGGAATAGGCTAGTCACATGGGACCGGCACCTATGGACTCAGGGGGAGCCCCTGAACACGCCCACCAACTTTGGTCACCCTAGCACATGTAAAAAAAAATCACTACAAGTAGGGTCCAATCGCCTCCAAATGGCCCGAAACGTGCTCCTAGACACTTTTTGGCAAAACGTTTCGGACGTGGCACTTGGTCAAATTTTCACATCGTTTTTGCATGGAAGTCTATGGCAGCTACCACTTCCGGTGGTCGTAGGAAGTCGGGGGTGGTACCGTTGGATCGGTCGTCCCCATTAACCTAGGGGCGGAGCTTGGTTCCGAGTCTCTACGACCTTCACAAAAAAAGTTATTCAAGAAAGGGTCTTCCCGGAATGGTCTAAATTGCGGTTTCGACCACTTCCGGTGGTCGTAGGAAGTCGAGGGTGGTACCTTTCGATCGGGCGTCCCCCTAAACCTATTCAAGGAACTTGGTTTCGAGTCTCTACGACCTTCACAAAAAAAGTTATTCAAGAAAGGGTCTTCCCAGAGTGGTTTTCATCCCCTATCCTAACCCTAACCCTAACCCTAACCCTAACCCTAACCCTAACCTAACCCTAACCCTAACCCTAACCCTAACCCTAACCTAACCCTAACCTAACCCTAACCCTAACCCTAACCCTAAACCCTAACCCTAACCCTAAACCCTAACCCTAAACCCTAACCCTAACCCTAACCCTAACCCTAACCCTAACCCTCTAAGTCTAAGTCTAACCTTAGTCTAAGTCTAACTCTAACCCTAACCTCTAAGACTAAGTCTAAGACTAAGTCTAACCCTAGTCTAAGTCTAAGACTAAGTCTAAGTCTAAGTCTGACCTTAGTCTAAGTCTAAGTCTAAGTCTAACCTTAGTCTAAGTCTAACTCTAACCCTAACCTCTAAGACTAAGTCTAAGACTAAGTCTAACCCTAGTCTAAGTCTAAGACTAAGTCTAAGTCTAAGTCTGACCTTAGTCTAAGTCTAAGTCTAAGTCTAACCTTAGTCTAAGTCTAACTCTAACCCTAACCTCTAAGACTAAGTCTAAGACTAAGTCTAACCCTAGTCTAAGTCTAAGACTAAGTCTAAGTCTAAGTCTGACCTTAGTCTAAGTCTAAGTCTAAGTCTAACCTTAGTCTAAGTCTAACTCTAACCCTAACCTCTAAGACTAAGTCTAAGACTAAGACTAAGTCTAACCCTAGTCTAAGTCTAAGACTAAGTCTAAGTCTAAGTCTAAGTCTGACCTTAGTCTAAGTCTAAGTCTAAGTCTAACCTTAGTCTAAGTCTAACTCTAACCCTAACCTCTAAGACTAAGTCTAAGACTAAGTCTAACCCTAGTCTAAGTCTAAGACTAAGTCTAAGTCTAAGTCTAAGTCTGACCTTAGTCTAAGTCTAAGTCTAAGTCTAACCTTAGTCTAAGTCTAACTCTAACCCTAACCTCTAAGACTAAGTCTAAGACTAAGTCTAACCCTAGTCTAAGTCTAAGACTAAGTCTAAGTCTAAGTCTAAGTCTGACCTTAGTCTAAGTCTAAGTATAAGCCTTCCAAATACAGACTTCCAATGGGAGAGTCCCAAATTCCAATATGGAACTGCACAATTTGGAACTGACTTTTGCTCCAATCTTGGAACTTCTTTGAATGGGGTGTCTATGGCAGCTACCCTTTCCTGTTGTCGTAGAAAGACGCGGGTGGTACCGTTGGAAAGGTCGTCCCCGAAAACCTATTCAAGGACCTTGGTTCCGGGTCTCTATTTCCTTCACAAAAAAAGTTATGACAGAAAGGTCGTTTGGACAGTGGTTTTTTCAAACCTTTATATCTCGCGATAGGAATAGGCTAGTCACATGGGACCGGCACCTATGGACTCAGGGGGAGCCCCTGAACACGCCCACCAACTTTGGTCACCCTAGCACATGTAAAAAAAAATCACTACAAGTAGGGTCCAATCGCCTCCAAATGGCCCGAAACGTGCTCCTAGACACTTTTTGGCAAAACGTTTCGGACGTGGCACTTGGTCAAATTTTCACATCGTTTTTGCATGGAAGTCTATGGCAGCTACCACTTCCGGTGGTCGTAGGAAGTCGGGGGTGGTACCGTTGGATCGGTCGTCCCCATTAACCTAGGGGCGGAGCTTGGTTCCGAGTCTCTACGACCTTCACAAAAAAAGTTATTCAAGAAAGGGTCTTCCCGGAATGGTCTAAATTGCGGTTTCGACCACTTCCGGTGGTCGTAGGAAGTCGAGGGTGGTACCTTTCGATCGGGCGTCCCCCTAAACCTATTCAAGGAACTTGGTTTCGAGTCTCTACGACCTTCACAAAAAAAGTTATTCAAGAAAGGGTCTTCCCAGAGTGGTTTTCATCCCCTATCCTAACCCTAACCCTAACCCTAACCCTAACCCTAACCCTAACCCTAACCCTGACCTTAGTCTAAGTCTAAGTCTAAGTCTAACCTTAGTCTAAGTCTAACTCTAACCCTAACCTCTAAGACTAAGTCTAAGACTAAGTCTAACCCTAGTCTAAGTCTAAGACTAAGTCTAAGTCTAAGTCTAAGTCTGACCTTAGTAAAAGTCTAAGTATAAGCCTTCCAAATACAGACTTCCAATGGGAGAGTCCCAAATTCCAATATGGAACTGCACAATTTGGACCTGACTTTTGCTCCAATCTTGGAACTTCTTTGAATGGGGTGTCTATGGCAGCTACACTTTCCTGTGGTCGTAGAAAGACGCGGGTGGTACCGTTGGAAAGGTCGTCCCCAAAAACCTATTCAAGGACCTTGGTTCCGGGTCTCTATGACCTTCACAAAAAAAGTTATGCAAGAAAGGTCGTTTGGAGAGTGGTTTTTTCAAACTTTCATATCTCGCGATAGGAATAGGCTAGTCACATGGGACCGGCACATATGCACTCAGGGGGACCCCCTGGACACGCCCACCAACTTTGGTCACCCTAGCACATGTAAAAAAAAATCACTACAAGTAGGGTCCAATCGATTCCAAATGGCCCGAAACGTGCTCCTAGACACTTTTTGGCAAAACGTTTCGGACGTGGCACTTAGGCAAATTTTCACATCGTTTTTGCATGGAAGTCTATGGCAGGTACCACTTCCGGTGGTCGTAGGAAGTCGGGGGTGGTACCGTTGGATCGGGCGTTCCCGTTAACCTAGGGGCGGAGCTTGGTTCCGAGTCTCTACGATCTTCACAAAAAAAGTTATGCAAGAAAGGGTCTTCCCGGAATGGTCTAAATTGCGGTTTCGACCACTTCCGGTGGTCGTAGGAAGTCGAGGGTGGTACCTTTCGATCGGGCGTCCCCCTAAACCTATTCAAGGAACTTGGTTTCGAGTCTCTACGACCTTCACAAAAAAAGTTATTCAAGAAAGGGTCTTCCCAGAGTGGTTTTCATCCCCTATCCTAACCCTAAACCCTAACCCTAAACCCTAACCCTAACCCTAACCCTAACCCTAACCCTAACCCTAACCCTCTAAGTCTAAGTCTAACCTTAGTCTAAGTCTAACTCTAACCCTAACCTCTAAGACTAAGTCTAAGACTAAGTCTAACCCTAGTCTAAGTCTAAGACTAAGTCTAAGTCTAAGTCTGACCTTAGTCTAAGTCTAAGTCTAAGTCTAACCTTAGTCTAAGTCTAACTCTAACCCTAACCTCTAAGACTAAGTCTAAGACTAAGTCTAACCCTAGTCTAAGTCTAAGACTAAGTCTAAGTCTAAGTCTGACCTTAGTCTAAGTCTAAGTCTAAGTCTAACCTTAGTCTAAGTCTAACTCTAACCCTAACCTCTAAGACTAAGTCTAAGACTAAGTCTAACCCTAGTCTAAGTCTAAGACTAAGTCTAAGTCTAAGTCTGACCTTAGTCTAAGTCTAAGTCTAAGTCTAACCTTAGTCTAAGTCTAACTCTAACCCTAACCTCTAAGACTAAGTCTAAGACTAAGACTAAGTCTAACCCTAGTCTAAGTCTAAGACTAAGTCTAAGTCTAAGTCTAAGTCTGACCTTAGTCTAAGTCTAAGTCTAAGTCTAACCTTAGTCTAAGTCTAACTCTAACCCTAACCTCTAAGACTAAGTCTAAGACTAAGTCTAACCCTAGTCTAAGTCTAAGACTAAGTCTAAGTCTAAGTCTAAGTCTGACCTTAGTCTAAGTCTAAGTCTAAGTCTAACCTTAGTCTAAGTCTAACTCTAACCCTAACCTCTAAGACTAAGTCTAAGACTAAGTCTAACCCTAGTCTAAGTCTAAGACTAAGTCTAAGTCTAAGTCTAAGTCTGACCTTAGTCTAAGTCTAAGTATAAGCCTTCCAAATACAGACTTCCAATGGGAGAGTCCCAAATTCCAATATGGAACTGCACAATTTGGAACTGACTTTTGCTCCAATCTTGGAACTTCTTTGAATGGGGTGTCTATGGCAGCTACCCTTTCCTGTTGTCGTAGAAAGACGCGGGTGGTACCGTTGGAAAGGTCGTCCCCGAAAACCTATTCAAGGACCTTGGTTCCGGGTCTCTATTTCCTTCACAAAAAAAGTTATGACAGAAAGGTCGTTTGGACAGTGGTTTTTTCAAACCTTTATATCTCGCGATAGGAATAGGCTAGTCACATGGGACCGGCACCTATGGACTCAGGGGGAGCCCCTGAACACGCCCACCAACTTTGGTCACCCTAGCACATGTAAAAAAAAATCACTACAAGTAGGGTCCAATCGCCTCCAAATGGCCCGAAACGTGCTCCTAGACACTTTTTGGCAAAACGTTTCGGACGTGGCACTTGGTCAAATTTTCACATCGTTTTTGCATGGAAGTCTATGGCAGCTACCACTTCCGGTGGTCGTAGGAAGTCGGGGGTGGTACCGTTGGATCGGTCGTCCCCATTAACCTAGGGGCGGAGCTTGGTTCCGAGTCTCTACGACCTTCACAAAAAAAGTTATTCAAGAAAGGGTCTTCCCGGAATGGTCTAAATTGCGGTTTCGACCACTTCCGGTGGTCGTAGGAAGTCGAGGGTGGTACCTTTCGATCGGGCGTCCCCCTAAACCTATTCAAGGAACTTGGTTTCGAGTCTCTACGACCTTCACAAAAAAAGTTATTCAAGAAAGGGTCTTCCCAGAGTGGTTTTCATCCCCTATCCTAACCCTAACCCTAACCCTAACCCTAACCCTAACCCTAACCCTAACCCTGACCTTAGTCTAAGTCTAAGTCTAAGTCTAACCTTAGTCTAAGTCTAACTCTAACCCTAACCTCTAAGACTAAGTCTAAGACTAAGTCTAACCCTAGTCTAAGTCTAAGACTAAGTCTAAGTCTAAGTCTAAGTCTGACCTTAGTAAAAGTCTAAGTATAAGCCTTCCAAATACAGACTTCCAATGGGAGAGTCCCAAATTCCAATATGGAACTGCACAATTTGGACCTGACTTTTGCTCCAATCTTGGAACTTCTTTGAATGGGGTGTCTATGGCAGCTACACTTTCCTGTGGTCGTAGAAAGACGCGGGTGGTACCGTTGGAAAGGTCGTCCCCAAAAACCTATTCAAGGACCTTGGTTCCGGGTCTCTATGACCTTCACAAAAAAAGTTATGCAAGAAAGGTCGTTTGGAGAGTGGTTTTTTCAAACTTTCATATCTCGCGATAGGAATAGGCTAGTCACATGGGACCGGCACATATGCACTCAGGGGGACCCCCTGGACACGCCCACCAACTTTGGTCACCCTAGCACATGTAAAAAAAAATCACTACAAGTAGGGTCCAATCGATTCCAAATGGCCCGAAACGTGCTCCTAGACACTTTTTGGCAAAACGTTTCGGACGTGGCACTTAGGCAAATTTTCACATCGTTTTTGCATGGAAGTCTATGGCAGGTACCACTTCCGGTGGTCGTAGGAAGTCGGGGGTGGTACCGTTGGATCGGGCGTTCCCGTTAACCTAGGGGCGGAGCTTGGTTCCGAGTCTCTACGATCTTCACAAAAAAAGTTATGCAAGAAAGGGTCTTCCCGGAATGGTCTAAATTGCGGTTTCGACCACTTCCGGTGGTCGTAGGAAGTCGAGGGTGGTACCTTTCGATCGGGCGTCCCCCTAAACCTATTCAAGGAACTTGGTTTCGAGTCTCTACGACCTTCACAAAAAAAGTTATTCAAGAAAGGGTCTTCCCAGAGTGGTTTTCATCCCCTATCCTAACCCTAAACCCTAACCCTAAACCCTAACCCTAACCCTAACCCTAACCCTAACCCTAACCCTAACCCTCTAAGTCTAAGTCTAACCTTAGTCTAAGTCTAACTCTAACCCTAACCTCTAAGACTAAGTCTAAGACTAAGTCTAACCCTAGTCTAAGTCTAAGACTAAGTCTAAGTCTAAGTCTGACCTTAGTCTAAGTCTAAGTCTAAGTCTAACCTTAGTCTAAGTCTAACTCTAACCCTAACCTCTAAGACTAAGTCTAAGACTAAGTCTAACCCTAGTCTAAGTCTAAGACTAAGTCTAAGTCTAAGTCTGACCTTAGTCTAAGTCTAAGTCTAAGTCTAACCTTAGTCTAAGTCTAACTCTAACCCTAACCTCTAAGACTAAGTCTAAGACTAAGTCTAACCCTAGTCTAAGTCTAAGACTAAGTCTAAGTCTAAGTCTGACCTTAGTCTAAGTCTAAGTCTAAGTCTAACCTTAGTCTAAGTCTAACTCTAACCCTAACCTCTAAGACTAAGTCTAAGACTAAGACTAAGTCTAACCCTAGTCTAAGTCTAAGACTAAGTCTAAGTCTAAGTCTAAGTCTGACCTTAGTCTAAGTCTAAGTCTAAGTCTAACCTTAGTCTAAGTCTAACTCTAACCCTAACCTCTAAGACTAAGTCTAAGACTAAGTCTAACCCTAGTCTAAGTCTAAGACTAAGTCTAAGTCTAAGTCTAAGTCTGACCTTAGTCTAAGTCTAAGTCTAAGTCTAACCTTAGTCTAAGTCTAACTCTAACCCTAACCTCTAAGACTAAGTCTAAGACTAAGTCTAACCCTAGTCTAAGTCTAAGACTAAGTCTAAGTCTAAGTCTAAGTCTGACCTTAGTCTAAGTCTAAGTATAAGCCTTCCAAATACAGACTTCCAATGGGAGAGTCCCAAATTCCAATATGGAACTGCACAATTTGGAACTGACTTTTGCTCCAATCTTGGAACTTCTTTGAATGGGGTGTCTATGGCAGCTACCCTTTCCTGTTGTCGTAGAAAGACGCGGGTGGTACCGTTGGAAAGGTCGTCCCCGAAAACCTATTCAAGGACCTTGGTTCCGGGTCTCTATTTCCTTCACAAAAAAAGTTATGACAGAAAGGTCGTTTGGACAGTGGTTTTTTCAAACCTTTATATCTCGCGATAGGAATAGGCTAGTCACATGGGACCGGCACCTATGGACTCAGGGGGAGCCCCTGAACACGCCCACCAACTTTGGTCACCCTAGCACATGTAAAAAAAAATCACTACAAGTAGGGTCCAATCGCCTCCAAATGGCCCGAAACGTGCTCCTAGACACTTTTTGGCAAAACGTTTCGGACGTGGCACTTGGTCAAATTTTCACATCGTTTTTGCATGGAAGTCTATGGCAGCTACCACTTCCGGTGGTCGTAGGAAGTCGGGGGTGGTACCGTTGGATCGGTCGTCCCCATTAACCTAGGGGCGGAGCTTGGTTCCGAGTCTCTACGACCTTCACAAAAAAAGTTATTCAAGAAAGGGTCTTCCCGGAATGGTCTAAATTGCGGTTTCGACCACTTCCGGTGGTCGTAGGAAGTCGAGGGTGGTACCTTTCGATCGGGCGTCCCCCTAAACCTATTCAAGGAACTTGGTTTCGAGTCTCTACGACCTTCACAAAAAAAGTTATTCAAGAAAGGGTCTTCCCAGAGTGGTTTTCATCCCCTATCCTAACCCTAAACCGGATGGGGGAGAGGCCTAGGCGGGGGGCTTGATCGGTCTCAGGGACTCACAGTGATGGCCAGTGCATTCAGTTTCGTCTCCTATGGAGACGAAACCAAACTTCTTTCTCACCTAACCCAAACTTCTTCTCACCTAACTTCTCCTTCACCTAACCCCACTCCTTTTCTCTATCCCTAACCCCAACCTTTAACCCTTACTCCTACTCCCAACCTCCATGGGATCACACTTTGACCCACACTTTGACCCCAAAATCCAGACGGGCAGTGGATAACTTCTGACTCCTGCTCTTGACCTTTAGGGGCCTGCACCTCACCCCTATGTTTGACCCCAGGCCCACACGGGCCACGGGGAATTTTTTCAGCATCAGATTGATGACACAGGACACCCCACACCCCACACCCCACACCACCACTACGAAATCGGTTGGGGGAGAGGCTCCTATGGAGACGAAACCAAACTTCTCCTTCACCTAACCCTAACCCAAAAAAACGTCAGACAGCTACAGCTGATTCAGAACGCTGCTGCTAGAGTTCTAACTAAAACTAAGAAAGCAAACACATTACACCAGTTCTTAGTTCTCTGCTTCCAGTTTGTCAAAGAATTGACTTTAAAATCCTGTTGGTCGTCTACAAATCTCTCAATGGTTTAGGACCAAAATACATCTCTTGACTTGCTCTTACCATATGAACCCTCTAGGCCCCTCAGGTCATCTGGGACCGGTCTGCTAACTATTGCCACAGTTAAAACTAAGCCTGGTGAGGTAGTGTTTAGTTATTATGCCACACATAGCTGGAACAAACTCCCAGAAGAACTCAGAAAGGCCCCAACGTTGAACACTTTTAAAACCATGCTCAAAACTTTTTTATTCTGCACTGCTTATGCAATTTGATCTTTATGTCTTTATTTTTCTTTTATTTATGTACAGCACTTTGAATTGCCATTGTGTATGAAATGCGCTATATAAATAAACTTGCCTTGTCTTGGCTTGCCTTCCTCAAGAGCAGAGCCTTCCCTCCAAATACAACTGTATAAACATTTGTTGCAATAAATGGTCCAAACTCCTTTGACATATGTGACTGAATTCAAAATAGTGGTAATGATAGTTTTAATAAATGGTAATTTTCTACAATACTATTACTTTGAGTATTGTTTATCGTTAACAGTACTTGGATGCCTTTGTGTGATGTGAGACAGTACAAGGTCTCAACTGGGCTACACCAATTTGTTTTCTTTTACTGTCATTTGTGCTCCAGGGGAACACCTCCACTTTGCTCTTATTTTGCCAGACATTCTCTCAGGAGGCCCACAGCAACTGCTGTAGACACTATGTGACTTTCTTACTCCTCATATTTCTAGGGAATTGTAAGTCTAATGAATTATCAGCACATGTGCACTTGTACAGTCTTAGTAAACACCTTGGCATGCAAGACTAAACTTGTAGTACTTTGTGTCCATGTTAGCGGATCTGTGTTGATACAATGTAATGCAGATGGTTGTAGTTCTGTAGATACTACATGTAGCTTCTGGGTAGTGTAGCATCGTTCTACAGATGCCAACAGTATGTACAGGGTGGAGATGTGCATCGTTCCAAAGATAACAAAAGTATGTACTGGGTATTGGGGTATTGGGGGTGGGGTGGCATTCTGGGACACCAGAACTTCCTATTCATCTTCTGGAGATGTCATGAGTTAATTCAACCAATCATCTGTGATTCGAGGAGCCCACTTGAAAACCCCAATGAAATACCTGGAGCGCATTCAGCCCCGACAAAACATAGCAAAACGTTTATTTCAATGGAAACGCTGGTGCATTGAACACCCTGTTGTGTTACGCAAGGGTTGCAACTATGACAGCTGAGAAGGCCATTCTTTGTGTTCTTTTCGAAGAATTTTCAGAGCCTGATGAAATCGGTTTAAATACGTGTTTAATACTACAAAATACGTTGTTGTATTTTGTTACAATGTTACAGTCACTGCCCTTGCCGTCCAGAATAGCAGAGAACATCCCAATCGAGTGAAGGGGTATGTGGAAACTGTGGTTCCTAATTATAGTGATCCAACATTTACCTTGCATTTGAGCATGACAAGGCAAACATTTCAGGTGAAGGATAATCCTAAACTTTTCTACTCCTATAAATATATAATGGTAGGGTTAGCTGACCCCAGAGGCTAGGGGCAGGGGTGGGTTAGTGAGTCTCTACTTGATATTGTAACTTTTTGGTATTTGGCTGTATTTTCCAGCACTGTAGATATACACAAACACTATTTTCAGACTGCTTCACTAACGTGTCAAGAACAGCAGGATCATGAAAATGAACAGGACAACAGGGCATAAATTTGCACTCTCATACTGCACATCAAACAATATCTATAATACATTGTCTAAGAACTAGAGTAGACCCCTGGAGTAGAAAAGTTTATGAAAGTGTCACTCCACAATGGTACATACAATAGCAAAAGATACAAATATGTCTTATATGTCAAATATGTCTGTGTGCACTGCCTTTTTAATACGGTGGGGTTTATATACACGTCGCTGCTGATTGGGTAACACCTCTGACACACCCACCAAATGAGAGACAACGTACCTCAAAGCCCGTTGCACACCGTTTCACACCGTTTCGAGAAAACATGACGTTCAACCCGGAAACCGTAACAAAACGGTGCACACCATTTTCAGATTGAACGTGCCCCTGGTCTCACCCATCTCCTCTCCTCTGACATCCTGGTCTCACCCATCTCCTCTCCTCTGACATCCTGTCAGGTTTCTATATTAACCAATCAATTAACCAAAAAGGAAAGCTACAGCAGATCCTGTGGACCAGTAAATAACAGTCAATTGCATCTGAAATTACTTCATTAATTATTGATGGGGGTTTTAATTAACTGAAACAATTACATTCACGGTTCAATGTATTATTGAATAGCATCATCAATCCTGTATTAGTGTTTTGTCATATTCATTCAGTAGTGGAGGGCCACCAAAATAACATTAACACAAAAATATTACTCAAGCTAATTACTGCATACATACAAGCAGTCATTTGGTCAAAGTTCAGAATTAATGGAGCCTGGGAGTGGCCATAGTAGAATAAAGTATATATTTTGAGGTCATGATTTACTACATTGACGACACAAGATGATATTGCGTGTATACGAGATTCAGCTCATGACCTATA
The DNA here is from genome assembly GCF_048128805.1 of Centroberyx gerrardi. Classification (NCBI taxonomy): domain Eukaryota; kingdom Metazoa; phylum Chordata; class Actinopteri; order Beryciformes; family Berycidae; genus Centroberyx; species Centroberyx gerrardi. The sequence goes on from NW_027605188.1 coordinate 24,528, forward strand.
ATTTTGATTCATTCGAGTACACAAGATAAATAGCGTTCCCTTGTTTTGGTTTATTAGTACCAACAATTTCATTATTTTTGTGCACACAACTTTAGCATTTGTGCAAACAAATGAATAAAATGTGGACAGGTTTTTTAAAGCATTTTTTAAAGTACCCAATTCAATTCATTTGTTTGTGCTCCAACCTGCACTATAAAATCCTCCCAAATCACCACCACTAGACAGAAAACTCATCTTTTATCATACAAAGACAGCAGGACCAAGTCAGTTCAATATGGTTAACTGACCTAATTCCAAACAGGCTGTAAAACCAGATGTTCGTAGTAAGTGATGTCACCCACAGGTTTCTGAAGGGTTTTGAAGCCAAAAGATTTGGTTTACAATCTTCGCAATGTTGACATTTTTTGGAGCCGGAGCAGCCAGAGAGAGGCTGAGGGTCGACACAGAGCCGCAGCTCCGCCTGCTATTGACTCGTAATTGACAACCTGTCAATCACTGGACAGGTGACCTGTCAATCACTAGGAAAAAACCCCCATTTTATAACCGTTATATCCCGTTAACACAATAACACAATTATTTTGAAAATCTCCATAAGGATTAGACAGATTAGAATAAATATTTTTATCAGAAGTTGGGTTGTGGTCCATTGACTTTTTGGGCGGTTTGTAGTCTTTTTGGAGCCTCTAGTGGACATTAGAGGAACTGCAGCTTTCAGCCACTTCCTAATTGGCTTCAGAATTCACCTGAGGGTTTGGCCGCTCGGTTCCAAAGAGCTAACCACAGTTAACTGACTTCAGAGCGACTGTGTAAAGTTAATCTCTTTGAATTAGTAGTGAAATGACATCTATGATAAAGGAACAATAAGAAACAAGAACATTTAAATAGAAGCTTAATAAGAAGAAAACATTTTACATTTTGAGTAACAGTCAAACATTTCAGGAAACATCTGAATTTGAATCAGCAATATGTGACTGTCATTACTGACAAATTGAAAAATGAAAGTAAAGAGTTGAGACGCAAAGACATGGGCGTGGCTATTTCTCTTCATTTTTGTCACATGACACGCCATCAGGAGTGTTCCAAAAGTTAAATTACATTGCAACAGCAGCTGCGTCCAAAAAACTACCAGAGATGGAGAAACAGGCTGAGGTCCGAGACTGAAACTCTGGCTGTTAGGAGGAGAATGAACTACTGATCCCAGAGAGAACTGAGTCATGCAAGTCATCCAATCACAGAGCTCAGAGAGCAGGAACCTGTCACTGCGTCGTCTACTCAGGTGGCGAGACAAAGTTTAACTACAGCTAGTCATACAAAACAGACCCAACATCACAACCAGACTGTAAAGTATTACAGCATTAAGACAAGAAGAACTTGGTCCAGGGTTTTGTTGGTCAGGAGTTACAATTACACATCTTTCTACCACTTTCCATCGTCTCAGTCTGAAGCAGCGGTGGATCAACTCATCAGGTCTAATCAAAGTTTAATCAAAGTTTAATCATTGTCTTCTCACAGCAGGAGTCAGCTGTTCTCTCTCTGCTGCTACACAGCTGTCATCTCTATAGCAACATGATGCTATAAGATTTACATTCGGCAACAAACATGAATACTAATTCTACAATTCTAGGTCTATGTGCTTGACACACCGACTAAACCAGCGTTGTGAGTTTGTTGCGCTATCACCATAGTAACGGCCTCTAAGGATCATGGGTATTGTAGTGTTTGGTGCCGTTTTAAACACGGAAGCGACAGAAAGAACAGGACTTGTCACCGAGGCTGAAACCTTTAGAACCATCAGAGCAACATGAGGCTCGCTCTCTGACCTCAGACTCCTCTGGTTCTCTGCTGTTAAAATGGCGGCTGTCAATAAAGTTAAAATATCTGAGGCTGGAGATTCTGCGTCAAAAACACTCCCGTAACCGAACGTCTCAACTCCTTTACTAAACGCTTATCACTTATCTCCCCCAGTGTCAGACAAAATTATATTGATTATTGATTGTCAGAAACTTCAAACTGCAATGTCAGAAAAAAACAGGTTAACATTTCAGTGCTGGAGAATGTTATGACAACACAACCTGGCCAGCAGAGGTTATTATTATTATTATTATTGTTATAATTATTATTAATATTATTTATTAATTGTCTTTGCCCAGTTATTCCTATTCAGGGTCAGGGGGACTGGAGCCTATCCCAGCATACTTTGGGCCAAAGGCAGGGAAAGAGCCTGGACAGGTTGTTAGTCCACATAGCTATTACTGTTTTTATGTAATAATTTATCTTCAGGTTAGGATTATGGTTAGTGTTACATACCGTATATTGTTCACATAGTGTTTATATGTATTTTAGGGTTCTGGTTACATACAGTATATTGTTCACATATTGTTTATATTTAGACCCATGTGAGGCACAGAAACCGATTGGTGGAGATGTGATTGTTAAAAACCAGTCAGACAGCTTCATAGAGGAAATCACCATCCACTGAATCAGAGCTTAGTATCAGCTGTTTACAACACAAGTCTGATTACACAAACAAGTCAAAACAACACATCTTTGGGACATGCAGCATCATTTCTAAAGAGATTTAATGTAACTCTTAGATTTGGCTTAAAATCACCGTCCACTAAGTCAGACAGAGATCAGAGTTAGCTGTTTACAACACGAGTCAGATCACACAAACAATTCAAATGAGATCTAATGAGATCTAATTGGATCTATTGAGATTTATTGAGTATGTAACTGTTGGATTTGGCTTAAAATCTCCATTAGCCGCTATCTGGTCCATAATATCATAGTCCAGTCCTCGAGGTAGGGTGTGTGTATGTGTGTGTGTGTGTGTGTGTGTGTGTGTGTGTGTGTGTGTGTGTCTGTTGGCATCCTCTATTTCTTGATCTTCCTCTGTCGATCCAGGAACTTCTGTCTCCTCTCGACTGGAATCTCATCCAGACTGATGCCATGATTACTGGCCCTGACAGACAGACAGGTACAGAGAGACATACAGGTACAGAGAGAGACATACAGAGAGAGACAGACAGACACAGAGAGACAGACAGATACAGAGAGACAGACAGATACAGAGAGACAGACAGATACAGAGAGACAGACAGGTACAGAGAGACGGACAGATGCAGAGAGACAGACAGACACAGAGAGACAGACAGGTACAGAGAGAGACAGACAGACACAGAGAGACAGACAGACACAGAGAGACAGACAGATAGACAGACAGTTATGAGATCTCCTATATTACAGATGATCTTAATTGGAATTGAATGAAGACCGGTTCATCCTGATGCATTTTGCTACTAAACCAGTTGGAGGTGAAATTGTGAAACAGCAGAAATTAGCACAATGCATTCACTTTACATGGAGCAGTGTGTGTGTGTGTGTGTGTGTGTGTGTTCCTACCCTCCAGTGAGGTCTGGGGGAACAGGCAGAGGTTTATTGAAACCATCTCTGCCTATCAGCCAGTAGGTATCCTCCGTTCCCTTCACCTACAAAACACAAACACACAAACAAGTTCTGCTATTTTATGATTTTAGTAAAAAACTTTTTACATTCTGACAATGCAGTTGATAGATCTCAGAATGCAAAATTATGCTGAGTAGCGGAGGGTCTGAATTGATTAATTTCAGTTGGTAATCTGTGAAAATCCTCTGAAAGAGAATTCAGACCATAAATTAACTCTAAATCTCTCCACTGAAACAGATTCATGGAATTCTGTTTGGTAAGTTAGGAGGGTTACTGTCTCAGTAGTTTAGTAGTTTAGTTTAGTAGTCATCTAACCAGCCGTGTGTGTGTGTGTGTGTGTGTGTGTGTAAATACCTCTGTTTTCCTGGTATCTATCTGGTATCCCAATTTGAGACTGGTCAGGAGCTTCACTGTACTCAGACTGATATGGATTCTGTATGCTAGACAAAAATAGAATAGAACAGAATAGAAAGTCTTGGGCCGTCATTTATCAACAGTGCGTAGAAACAAGTGCATAAGTAAAAAAAAAAAGGTATTTACGCAGGTCGTCCCACACCAGTATGCATCAGTGTTGATAGATCCCACACGTTCTAAACCACCATGCTGCTGCAGGTTCAGGATCATTTGCATTCAGAAATGCCCCAATCAACCATATATAGGGGTTAAAGAGGGCCGGAAGGATCCGGAACGGTGTTCCGGCAGCTTCCATTAATAAGTAAATAAATCTGATTGGCAGTTTCATACATAATAATGTAAAGCGAGTTCACAGGGCTGCTTACTCTCATGCATTGACCGTGAGACTCACACAATTGACATTTTTCACACGCTCTCACGCCACAAGTCCATTTTCTCACGCAGTGAAAAACAAATTCATAACTGATAACGTCGCGGCGCGAAAAGAGACGCTGACAGCGAATGAGACGAGGCAGAGCAGCACTGTGCAGCAGAGTTATTCAGACCATCTGAATAGAGAGAAATATACACAAATCTATTATATTGTCATTTATTCCCATGCATGGTGCTCAGAGTAATCTCAGTCAGCGGCTCTTCTGCGTCTCTCCCTCTCCTCTCGCAGGCAGGAGAGAGAGTGAGTTGCTATGGTTATGGGACGCTCTGTGTCTGTTGCTCTGAAACTTTCTCAAGATTCCCAATAATAGGTTTTTAGGTTAGTATGCCTATGCAAAATCATGAATGTAAGCACCTCAATGCTGAAATCTAGTAATATAACATAATTTAACATTTTTGGTTAACATTATACAGGGTTGCTGTTTCTTGACTTAATCCAAGAGGTTAGGTGGTGTAGAAATGCAGCAAATTTGTTTTAAATTACTATTTTTTTCTGACCCCCCCACCAATTATGTATCTTAATTCCACACTTTGCATAGAAATGATCGTACACACTGTTGATAAATGAGTTGGTTCTCTGGTGTGGAAGAACACACAAAGCATTCTTCTTTCTACAGGGAGTCTCTACAGAGAGAAATCCAGGTATTTTAAAATAAAATAACCACAAAAACAGAAAATACATTATTCTATTGATGTTAATTGAATATTGTTTGTATTGCTCATTTCTGCATAATTCTGGAAATTATCACCACAAATTCAATCATTTTGTTTTCAGATTTATACTTACGGAGTCCGGTAGCTTCCATGTGAGAAGCCGTGGTCACCGTGTCTCCAAACAGACAGTATCTGGGCATGGTGAGACCCACCACACCTGCTACCACTGGACCTGGACAGACAGACAGACAGGCAGACAGACAGGCAGGCAGTTAGCGAGACAGACAGTATCTGGGCATGGTGAGACCAATCACACCTGCTACCACTAGTTCAAGTTCAACTTTGTTTATTTATATAGCCCTTTATCACAATCATGTCTCAGAGGACTTTACAGAGAATGTGTCTAGCTAGATCTAACTAAACACAATCAATGGTAAACAAAATTATATAGGACAAGCATAATGAAAAACACAAGGTAGGCAAGAGCAGATTTTAGCAAGACAAACAATCTACCTATTCTACAGCCTAACCTACCTGGCACCCCCAGCCTTAGACCCTAATGCACACAAGGAAAAACTCCCAGGAAAAACCTTAGTAGGAAAACTTGGAAGAAACCTTGGGCGGGCTGAGGCAAATAGGGATCCCCCCCCCCCAGCAAATTTCTATATAAATACTGTCTAGGCTAGGGTAAGAGAAAGGACTGTGTCGAACCCAAGCCAATGGTGCAAAGATAGGTCGTATGATTGCGAGAAAAGATAGGTTTTGAGTCTAGATTTGAAGATTTCGACAGAATTTGCTTCCCTGACTGTAAGAGGTAGCTGGTTCCAGAGACAGGAGCTCGGTAGGAGAACGCTCTACTGCCTGCTGATTTTTTCTTGATTCTAGGGACAGTAAGGTAGCCAGCGTCCTGCGATCAGAGGCACGAGGGTGAATATAAGGGATGATGAGGTCGGATAGATATTATGGTGCAAGCCCATGTAACGATTTATAAGCTAACAGAAGCACCTTAAAGTCAGATCTGGCTTGAATTGGGAGCCAGTGAAGGGAGGTTAGGATTGGAGTAATGTGGTCACATTTTATAGTTCTGGTTAGTATTCTGGCGGTAGCATTTTGCATGAGTTGTAGTTTTTTAATACTGCAGTGAGGTAGGCCAGAGAGTAAGACATTACAATAATCGAGTCTTGATGAAACAAAAGCATGTATTAAGGTTTCAGAATCCGCCGTATTTAGCAGGGAGCAATTTTTTTAGATATTGCAAAGGTGGAAAAATGCTATCTTAGTGATTTCCTTAATGTGAGTATCGAATGAGAGAACTGAGTCGAAAGTAACACCAAGGTTTTTAACTGTGGGACTCTGGGTAATTAAGCTATCCCCAAATTTTAGAGTAAGGCCTGCAACAAGAGGCAGTTGGGTTTTTAAGCCGACAACTAGCATCTCAGTTTTGTTGGCATTTAGTCACAAGAAGTTTTGTGACATCCAATTTGTGACAGCGATTAGGCATAATTCTAGGTTTGTATGTTGTGAACAGTTGTCAGGTCTAATTGGTATGTAAATTTGAGTATCCTCCATGTAACAGTGAAATTTAATACCATAGTTGCGGAAAATTTCACCAAGAGGTAGCATGTAAATAGTGAAGACCAAAGGCCCCAGCACAGAGCCCTGCGGTACGCCATAGTTAACTTTAGAGTATTCAGATATAGTATTTTTATATGAGACACAATGCGTTCTATCGGATAAGTAGGAATTTAGACAGGAAAGCGCAGAGTAGCGGATGCCAACGTAGCTCGCTAGGTGGTTTAAGAGAATATTATGATCGACTGTATCGAATGCCGCACTCAAATCAAGTAGGATAAGAACAGAAGAAGAGTTGGAGTCTGAGGCGAGGAGTAGGTCGTTTACCACTTTTGTGAGAGCAGTCTCAGTGCTATGGAGAGACCTAAAGCCAGATTGAGAGGGTTCGAAAAGACTATTGCACGAGAGGTAGTCGGTTAGTTGGGTAGAAACTATTCTTTCCAAGACTTTAGAGAGGAAGGGGAGATTGGAGATTGGTCTAAAGTTATTAAGAACTTCAGGATTGAGGTTAGATTTTTTGAGCAGAGGTTTAATTACAGCTGATTTGAAGGACGAGGGCACAATGCCAGAGGAGAGAGAGGTGTTAATGATGTTGAGTAGGGAGGGGCCTAATATTGGGAGAAATTCCTTAATCAATTTAACAGGAAGAGGGTCAGATAAGCTGGTTGTGGATTTAGAGGAAAGTACTAATTTAGAGAAGGTGTCTAAGGAGACAGTCTCAAATTGCGAGAGTACGGCGATGGTCTTTATTGCACCTAATGCACGATTAGGAGAGGGATCAACGCCCTCAGTGGGTAAAGAATTGCTAATCTCATCTCTAATACAGTTAATTTTGTGATTGAAGAAATGAAGAAAGTAATTTGTAGTAAATGGAGAGCTCGCTACAAGGGAGGGTTTGCGAGTAAGTTTTGCTACTGTGTCAAATATAAACTTCGGGTTATCTTTATCAGTGTTAATGAGATCTGAGAAGTAGGAGGCCCTAGCAGCGGAGAGCGTACGCTTGTAATTCATTAGGCTATCGTTCCATTCTAGTCGAAAGACCTCAAGTTTGGATGAACGCCATTTGTGTTCCAGCTTTCTACATGCCTGTTTTTGTGCATGAGTTTCGTCAGTAAACCAGGGCGACGGTTTCTTTAGACGACGGGTCTTTGTGAGTAGGGGCGCAACAGAGTCAAGCGAGTCAAGAAGAATAGAGTTAGTTATCCGTAAACTCGTCAAGGGAGCCGATTCATTCTGGTAGAGTGGCAAGAGTTTTAGGTAGGAGATCAGCAAGTTTTGTAGTTGTGGAAGTATCAATACGGCGGATGCTGTAGGTATCAACAAGATTTGAGTGCCGACAGGGCAGTTCAATTTCAAATTTGATGAGATAATGATCTGACAATGCCGGTGGATACGGCAAAACTACTACATCTGAAACGTTAAGACTACGAGCAAGGACCAGATCAAGAGTACTGCCGTTAGAATGGGTCTGTTCGTGAACCATCTGAGTAAAGCCAAAAGTGTCAATTAGGGATGAAAAAGCTTTGCTGAGTGGATTAGTTTTACAATTTAGATGAATATTGAAATCATCGATAATTAGGATGTTATCTGTACGAGAGGAAATTGGAAAATTCTTCTAAAAAAGATGAATAGGGCTCAGGAGGGTGATAAAGGATGATTAAGTAGAAAGGCAGGATACCAGAGTGGTTAAGGCTGATGCTAACTGGAGTGGAAGGGCGCATAGTGAGCATCTCACAAGATGAGAGTTTATTATTTAGATCTGGTGAAAGGTTCAGACTCAAATTAAAGATTAGGCCAACGCCCCCACCTTTCTTAGATGTCCAAGCGACATGCGAGTTGGTAAAATTAGAGGGGGAAGCTTCATTTAATGGAAGAATGTAATTTGGCTTTAGCCAGGTTTCACATAATCCCATTATGTCAATACTATGTTCCTTAATTAAGTCATTGACCACTGGACCTGGACAGACAGACAGACAGACAGGCAAGCAGGCAGACAGACAGGCAGGCAGGCAGGCAGGCAGGCAGGCAGGCAGACAGACAGGCAGTCAGTGACACTGTTAAAGTGCACTCACACCAGAAGCGTCATGAGCTACAAAAGCGGCCGGCAGCCATTCATTTTCAATGGGAGCTGGCGACGAGAGGCGTCCGACGCCGTGGCGGCAGCGAGCAGCGTGATGCCAGCGACCAGAACGACGAGTTGAAGTTGAGCTGAGCTGAACTTTATGCAAATTAGCAGCGACGCGCTGAAGCAGCAACCAATTGCAGATCGGGATTTGATTTTCTTCCCCCTGTAAACGTCTCCCTATGTACTGAAGTTCCTAGCAAATATTTGTTCCATACTGACAATGGAGGAGAAACTGATTGTTGCAGTCTCCGGTTTCCCGGAGCTGTATGACCCGTCCTTGTTCGTTTATAGAGACATAAACAAAAAAAATGATGCATGGAAGGTGTCAGAGATAGTAGGGATTTCTTGTAAGCGTGATTAGGCCTACTGTACAGTGTAGAAGTAGTAAAATTAAATTTACTTAAATACAAATGCCAGAAGCATTATTTTATGAAATACAGACTAGGTATATTTTGCAGGAAAACGTGGAAGTTTGTTTATTTGATCATGCTTGTCACAGTTCACGGCAGGCCTGCCGAATAGCTCTACTACAAACTTGATATATTGGCCACAACCGAATGTGATGTCTGCGGTGCCCCGCCCCCTAGCGACAACTGCCGGGGGCTGGCAGCGAGCGACCAGCGACCAGAGCGCCCAGCAGCGATCATGACGCTTCTGGTGTGAGCGCACAGTTAGTCAGATAGACAGACAGACAGACAGACAGGCAGGCAGACAGGCAGGCAGACAGACAGACAGTTAGCGAGACGGACAGTCAGATAGATATACAGATAAATACAGACAAGATGCAACAAAATGTTACAGCAAGGGTTTTGACCAGTTTTTAGACCGGACGGTAGACCAGGCTGTAGACCAGGTTTTAGCCTGGACTGATATTTGATGCTTTGTTTTGGATTTAAACCAACAGGTCTGGTCGCCCTAGTCTAAGGGTCCAGATGGGATCCCAGGACGACTGCTTAAGACCTGCACCATGGAACTGTCTCCTGTGCTCCACTGCATCTTCTGCGAATCCCTCCAGACAGCAACTGTACCCATTCTCTGGAAAACTTCCACTATCATACCAGTCCCCAAAAAACCCCACCCCTCTGAACTAAACCACTTCAGACCAGTAGCGCTCACTTCCATAATTATGAAATGTTTTGAAAAACTGGTGTCAGCCGACAACTGGACCCTCACCAGTTTGCATACAGGTGTCATGTCTCCTCCACTCCCTCCTACAGCACCTGGACTCTCCTGGCCTTGGTTCTCTTCATCCACTTCAGCTCTGCCTATAATACCATCCAATGGCATCTGATGATAAACAAACGTCACCATGTCTCTGTCCCCCCTCTCCTCATCCGCTGGGTTCACAGTTTCCTCAGTAACAGACCCCAAACCGTCAGGGTGGGCTCAACACCGGAGCCCCAAAGGCTGTTCTGAGCCCCTTTCTGTCCTTTCTAGACCCTTTACATCAATGACTGTCTCAGCCCCTCCCCCATCACAAAATACTTCAAATACTCAGATGACACAGCCATACTTGCACTCCTTAAGGACAATAACTCAGTCACAGCCTATCAACACTCCATCTCCCACTTTGCTCAGTGGTGTACAGATAACCACCTACACCTCAATGTCTCCAAGACAAAGAAATCCTCACCAATAACCGGCCAAGATTTCGGCAGGGGTCCCGACGCCGATGCATCACCGGGTGTCTGGTGAACGGCGTTTTCGGCACCGATGGGTACCAGAGCGACCAGGGCTTGGATTGGGAGGATCAATGCGGGCCATTGGTCAGCCGTGGCACGTTGCATACCCATACATGGTCCAGCCATATACTAGGTTTTGACCTAGTCTTGTTATTTCTGTTTCAGAACCTCCTGACTTACTGTATATCCCGCCCAATTGCTTTAAGGAATGGGATAATACTCTTAGGAAATTCATATGGGATGAGAAAAAGCCAAGAGTGAAATTAAAAGTTCTAAAGCAACAGAAAGTTAATGGTGGATTAGCAGTGCCAGACTTGATTAAATACTATTATGCGGCACAAATAAAGCCCTTATTGACATGGATGAATAATTATACAAATGCAAGATGGAAAGACATAGAAGAGAATTCGATAAAATCACTAAGCTATAGCCTTTAGCCTTTTGGCTAACTCGGGTACATTTACATTTGTTTGAATGTTGATTAATGTACATTGTCCGTTTTCAAATAAAAATAAATTGAAATTGAAAAGTTCATAAATTTTTTTCGGAAAAAAGTTCACACAAACTAAGATAAATAACTATTGTATTAAAAACACCATTTATGTTTGGTGGAAAGTGTGCAGGATGATGAAGATTAAAGATTATGAAATGATCTATCTGCGGGAAATTGCAGGGGATCCAGAGTTTAAACCTAACAGACAATGTTTTCAAAACTTGGGCTAAACATGGACTTGTAAAATTCTGGCAAATGTACGAAGGAAATGAGATCGATTCCTTTGAAAATCTCTCTAAATGTTATAATATCCACAATAATCAATTTTATAGATATTTGCAAATAAGAAGTTATTTAAAAGAAGTAGCAAACTCTTACATACGTTTTGGCAGTATTTAATTTCATCGAATCAGTTTTCAAGAGACCATTGTATTTAAAAGTGGAAAATATTATTTTGGGCACATGCCCCACTGACCTCAATGAAGATGAGAAATATCTATTCAGAATCTTTAGAATTACTGCCTTAAAACAAGTTACAAGGAATTGGAAGAAGACTACACTTCCAGATTTAATCAGTTGGGAAAATACAACACAGGAAATACAACTAATGGAAAAATTAACACACAAAATTCAAAATAGTGAAGATTTATTTGAAAAAAGATAGGATTTGGTCTGAGCAAGATTAAAATAATATTCTGTATCTTAATCAACAAAACTTCTTGATATAGGGTAAATACAAAGCTGATTCTACTCTCCTTGCTCATCTCGTAGGCAGAAACATACCTGTATATTCGTGCATACAATTATGTGTACATTATAATTATTAATTATATAATTAATTAATTATAATTAATATTATATAATTATTTATTTATTATTCACCAATTTAGTGGTACTTTATTTTTTGTATTTTTCTTTCTTATTGTATATTGTGGAATTTTAATCTTTTTTAGTTTGATTGTGTGTTTGTTTGCTATCTTTTCTTTTCCTTTCTTTTCCCTTCAGGCTGAATAACCTGTGGGGGGAAATTAAATACAATTTTTTTTTTAAAAAGTGTCTAAAGACATGAATGTATGGAATGTGGAATATGATTACTGCTACATTGTAATGACGACACAATAAAGTATAAAAGAAAAAAAAAAAAATCACCCTGGACAATAACTCAGCTTCGACAAACATACCACCGACATCCATAAACGCTGTCAACAGAGGTTCTCCGCCATCAGGACACTCAGGGCACTTTCAGTCCCCCCCCCTCCTGTACAGTAGCATCATGGAGCCCATTCTCCTCTACTGTTCCACATGCTATTTCACCATGCTCACTGTCACCAACAGAAACAAAGTCCTCAATATCACACATGTTGCCTCTAAGACCATCAGTCTCCCTACTCCCAACCTCCAGCTCTCATTGACACTGCCATCACTCCTAAAGCACATATCACAGCACATGACCCCAGCCACCCCTAAACCCAGGCTGCACCCTACTCCCATCTGGGCACAGATACAGATCCCTGATTTGCAAAAAGATTCAAGATTCAAGATTCAAAAAACTTTAATGTCCCCGAGGGGCAATTTGCTTTGCAGACAGTAGTCCAACACAATACATACAATACATCATACACAACACAGCACAAGATCCATATCTCCTACACTGTCACCATGAATCATGGAAAAAAGAAAGTGTTATGGCCGTGGCCGTACTCCCTGTGATTCCTAGTGATTCTTTGTGTTTCCCTTTCCTTGGGTTCCCAGTGTTTCCCCCTGTCTCGTCCTGACTCCTGCCACCTACCTGTTATCTCCTGCCTGCCCGCCTAAACCACCATGGATCATCACCCATCTGCCTGTCTCCCTGTGTGTGTCCCTGCCTGCCTGTTTGGACCACTGTGGATCATCGCCCGTCTGCCTGTCTCCCTGTGTGTCTCCCTGTCAGCCTGCCACACTTCCCTCGTCCCACGCCAAGTCCTGCACCTTCCCTGCAAATAAACCTTTTTCCTTGCCAGCACCACCTTGTCCGTGTCCTGCATTTGGGTCCTCATCACACGATCCCACGTAACAGAAAGACGCGATGACATCCAGGGTTATAGTTTGTTTAAAAAAACAGTAGCAGATGGAACAAAGGACAATCTGTATCTATTAGTGCTACCTTTGGGGAGACTAAACCTCCGCCCTGATGGAAGCATCTGGAACTCAACATGTAAAGGATGTTGAGGGTCCAAAACAATAGTCTGTGCCTTTTAAGATGGCCCTCACTTCATACAGGTGCTGAAAGTCAATAAGGGTAGCACCAGTAATCTTACGGCACAGCTTGACATTTTTTTCCAGTTTGTTCCTATTTTTAAGACTAAGACTGCCAAACCAGCAAATCATAGAAAAGGAAAGGACAGACTCAATAAAAGAAGAATAAAACATTTTCATCAGTGTCATGTCCACATTAAAACTTCGCAACTTCCTTAAAAAAAACAACCGTTGATCTGCCTTTTTACATATAGCATCTGTATTTGCATCAAATTTAAGCTTCTCGTCTAGGACAGTGCCCAAATACTTATATTGCTGCACTGCTGCCACTGGTTCACCCTTAATCACACACGGTGCAGGGGCAGGGGGAAGGGGCCTCCTCTGAAAATCAATAAACATTTCTTTGGTCTTAGTCACATTTATTTTGAGGAAAGACTGGTCACACCAGTTAACAAATTCATCAAGGACTGGGCCATGATCTTGCTCCACACCCTGCAGAAGATTCACGATCACAGAGTAATCGGCATACTTAAGGCCAAATCTTGATACATGATTGCTCTGGCACTCATTTGTATATAAAATGAATAAAAGTGGTGAAAGCAGACAACCCTGATGGGATCCAGTGGAAGATGAGAGTTTACTGGACAGGGTTCCATTAACCCGGACCCTCTGAGATCTGTTCGTTAAGAAGTCAGTGAGCCAACATACTGTACTAAAATCCATATTAAAGTTAGATAAGAGCCTGTGTGCAAGAACATGTGACTGAATACAATTAAAAGCAGAAGAAAAGTCAATAAAAAGCAAACGTGCATGGTTCTTATTTCCCTCCAGGTGCCTCAGTACAAGACTTAACAGAGTAGCTGTAGTGTCCTCCACTCCCCTCCTTGCCCTGTAGGCAAACTGTAAGGGGTCCAACGTGTCATGCACTGTGTAAAATTTCAGATATGACAATATGTTCAAATGTTTTCATAACAAGGGAAGTAAGGGCCACAGGGCGATAATCATTCAGTGACTTAGGAGACTTAACCTTTGCCACTGGCACCACAATAGATTCCTTCCACATGCTAGGAACTTTCTGTTGTTCCAAGGAAGACTGGAAAATATATGAAAAAATACTGCACAGTTGCCAGGCACAACACTTCAATAATTTTCCCCCTATGCCATCAGGACCAGGGCTTTTCCTCTCTTTAATACGACCAAAAGATTTACACACAATCACCTCATCAATTTTAATCTTACAGCCTGCAGGCTCATTTCTACAATTAGAAAGCTCATCATTGAAATCATAGATATCAAACCTAGAGTAGAATTGAAGTAGAAAGAAAAGGCGCTTCAGGAAGACCTTTGTGCCGTCTGCCATCACTACCCTCAACAACCTATAATGGACTGATGCTCTTGTGATTTATGCTCCTGTTTCCTGTGTCCCCACTCTGCAGGGCTTTGTTCTGTTTTTGGGGTTCTGTGGCCCCACCATGTGTCTGTATTTGCTGGATGTTGTTTTCAATTTTTGTATGTGTACAGGCTGTAGAAACACTTTTCCTCTAAGAGGACAATAAAGAATCTATCTATCTATCTAAGGGCGCTTTCACACCGCAAAGTCCGCTTAAAGTCTGAACCAGAGTTTGCTAGGTTGTTACATTTTATTGGTCTGGTTCGTTTCACACCGACTATAATATCAAGCAGACCTAATTGGACAGATATCTTGATTGGAGTACAAAAAAAATCTAACTAGAATGACACCCAGAGGCAGTTCACATTATAATGCTACACCTTGCCATTATACTCTCCTGTCAACAGTGTGTCTGCGTTAGGTCAGTGTATGTTCCTTTTCGTAAATTATTGACCGAGGTGGCGGATGTGCCGTGTTCAACTGAAGAAAAATAGCGTCTCCTTGCCGACCGAAAAAGGAGAAAAGAACATCATTACTACTGACTCCACAGTCGCTACAACACTGAGCAGCTAGAGTCGTAAACTCTCTGAAATTTGGCTAAAAACAACCCAAACAACCCACTGTGAAAGAGCAAATCATTACACGTTGTTCCTCTGTTTGGTGCGGACTTTATCAAAGTTGCTTTCACACCAAAATGATCCGCATCACGGTCCGAATGGAAGAGGACCGAAACCACCGATTTTTGGCAGACCTTTTGCAAAATTTTGCTTCGCACTCCACATGGTGTGTTCACACCTGTCAAAATGATCCATCTTAGCAAAAAGGCCGCACTTCACCCCCCGCTTGCTCACCAACAGTCCCCCCCCTCCACCACAACACAATGTGGGGCGATGCAATGTCGATGGGGGTGCAAATCCATCAATCATGGATTGTACCTTTAACTGATATGAGAGTGATCCCATGCTTGTGTGTGTGTGTGTGTGTGTGTGTGTGTGTGTGTGTGTACCTGAGTGCAGTCCGATGCGTATTTTGACTTTAATCTCCGGCATGTGCTTGATCTTGAAGGCCCCGATGCAGTGCAGAATGTCCAGCGACATGTTGGCGACTTCAGCCGCATGTCGGGTGCCATTTCTGTTTGGAACGCCGGAGGCGACCATGTAGGCATCTCCTATAGTCTCTACCTGCAACACAACACATAGACATCAGAAACCCTAACCCTAACCATGTAGGTGTCTCCTATAGTCCCTAGCTGCAACACAACACATAGGAGACATCAGAAACCCTAACCTTAACCATGTAGGTGTCTCCTATAGTCCCTAGCTGCAACACAACACATAGACATCAGAAACCCTAACCCTAACCATGTAGGTGTCTGCTATAGTCCCTAGCTGCAACACAACACATAGGAGACATCAGAAACCCTAACCATGTAGGTGTCTCCTATAGTCTCTACCTACAACACAAAACATAGAAGACATCAGAAACCCTAACCCTAACCATGTAGGTGTCTCCTATAGTCTCTACCTACAACACAAAACATAGGAGACATCAGAAACTAACACTGACAATAATATACAACTACACATAACTCTGACAACAACACACAGATTCCTGTGTAGACATTTCATATAACCTGTCTGTATGTGAAATACAAGTGTGTTATTCTTCAAATCTTTATCATAACATCGTAATGAAAGTAAGATATATATAAGGAAATAAAATTTCCTGTCTCTCTCTCTCTGATCCAGGCTGGACCCCTTCTCCAGATAGAAATTAATTAGAAAGTGTCTCCTTGCATCTCCAAACCACGTCGTGAAATCCTAAAAACTATAAAGTTCCTTGTCCTTTGTTCAACTTTTGCAAAACACCAAAGCAAAATGCCAAATCAAAAACGTCAATGCTAAAACAACAAAACCAGCAGCAAGTCAAGATCTTAGCCAAGAACTCAAATTCAAATCTTGCAGCTAAAGATATTTTTGTGTTCTTTGTCATTCAATACTATTCTGCCTTTGAAGTCTGAGCCTCTTTTTGAATAGTTCACTGAAAAGCATCATCGCAGGGCCTGCAGTGATTGTTTTCAAAGCTATTCAAGAACAAGCCAAGAATGCTGACCAACTGTCTTTCACAATAGATACCTGCTTGTGTTTCATTGCTTGCTGTTGCTAGGCAACCCAACTTCAACAGAGTTTGTCTCACCGGTGATCTCCGGAAAACCGGCCTCTCCAACAAACGGCCATCTCAACAACAACTAGGCTCCGAAACATCTTCCATGTGTTTCTGCTGAGAGTGTTGATAAACTGACACATAATTCAATTAGGAAAGTTAGTTTAGTCTGCAATGGTCTCCCCAAAAAAACTCTGGGGCGGTTACAGCTCATTCAGAATGCTGCTGCCAGAGTTCTGACTAAGACTAAAGGCCTTTACACACCAACAGCGACGCGAATAAATGGCACGAAATTGCGAATAATTTGGAGGAGAATTTTGACGCGCCTGACATTTAGCGCAATGCGATTTTGCAAATAAATTATTATGGTTCTAAAAAAAAATCGCGCCACGGAGACACAAAAATGGACTCAACATCAAGCGATGATGACCTGGTGCTCCTTTTATTTAATAAAAAGAAAAAAAAAAAATACCTGGATACACCCAATACTGACCAAGAGAGGAGAACTTGGTGAGTTCCACTGCTTGGTTCAGGAACTTAAACTGTACCACAGCCACTTCAGGACATACTTCAGGATGTCCGTCGGACAATTTGAAGCACTGCTGCAACAGCTGGCGCCAAGCTTGAAGAAGCTGAGGAGTAATTTCCAAAGAGCCGATTGACCCGGAGCAGCGGCTAGCCGTATGTCTGAGGTAAGATAATAGTTTTTAAGTATTTAATTTTAGGAAAGTCCCGTCCAGCTGTGCGCTGTGCACATTTGGTTCATTCATATTCTTTGACAGAGTTGGGTCGCCTGTAGCCTAGCTTGGTCAAAAATCATTCAAAGTCTGATCTCTCCTCTTGAGGCTTGCATTAACATAGGCTACGCACCAACCAGACACTTTGCTTAGTGATTAATAAATAGCCTACCCATCTGTGTTGTTTATTGGCCTTTTTGTGCACTCCGAAGAAGGCAGCAATGCCAGTACGCGTTGGTACTTATTCTGTTTTGTCAACTAGGCTACATCATATCCTTTTAAAGACAAAAATAACTGTGAGCATTGGCTAGAGACAAATAAATTAAATAAATAAATAGACAAATAAACTTTATATCAGACTGATAGGTGGTGGATGGAGGGAGAGACACAGAGACTAGGCTATTTAACCCTTGTGCGTCCCTAAATCATTCAGTAAATCATCTTCCCACGGCCCTGAATGCGCACAGCGCTTAAAAATAGCAAAGCACAGTACATTTCTAAATGAGTCATAACAGAGAGGAAAGACGGAACACAGAGAGTTTATAGGCTGATCCAGGAGCATGCCAATAACTATCATACTATACATCATATTCGGTCTACCAACGCCCTGTAGCCCGTCATACTGGTGTAATTTGTGGGTATGTTAAAGGGAGAAAATTGAAAAAATGTATTTAGGTACAATACTCGTTTTTTAGAATTCTAAAAAGGCCTTTAAAGCGAGACCATAGTATTTTCCAGTGTTTCAGAAATTGAAATTTAAAATCTCAACGTCAGCCCATGGCCTTTCTAGTGTTAACAGAAAAAAATACACCAAAATACTGATATTACAATGGTTAAAAAGCCTATGCAGTGGATTTTACATGACGCGGTGCCACTCGACCCTGAGCAACGACTTGCAGTGTGTTTGAGGTGAAACCAGCTGCTGTTCTGGCTACAGCTGTGGAGAAAATAGACCATAGTTTACATATATTGTCTGTGAAGCGCTACCATACTCTCAGTTTGGCAGGCGATAATTTAATTTGTGCCTATATATCTATATTAGCCTTCCTAGTCCACTGTATGAGTGAACGAGGATCAGAGTGTGCCTCTGCCTCACCTGTGCGTAAAGGCGCACGGACTAACCATCATCCCCGTACCCAAGCCTTTTAGCGATCAAAAGCCACACATATTTATTTCAGCCTGGGACAACGTTTGAAAATGTGACATCATAGAAAGCAAAAGATTTCATTGGTCAAGTGTATATTTTCGCAGACGGAATGCCGCAGAAGACAAAGTGGTTCGGAATTTTTTTCTTGCCACATGAAAGTTCTTCCCTGGTGTGCAAGCTTCCATTATAACCCACAAAATCATTTTTTGTAAATTTCTGCACCGAAATTCGCACTCGGTGTGAAAGAGCTTTTAAAAAGCATAACCTGGTGGCGGAAGCCGTACAACACATCCACAAACATTAATACTGCATAAAATACTAAATTATGAACACTGGATCCTGGAAAACATGTTAGATCAGTACATCTTGGAATATAAACATTACCTGGATAAAAATGAATTTCAAATTAACCTGTTAAGTGAATTAAATTGAATTATACTCAAAAATAAATTGTGCGGTCCCTGATAACCAATACAAAACAGTTAACAGAAGGAAATACACAAAATAATAAACATAAACAATCTTGTAAATATCAATTGACCTCTCACATAAACATAAAAATATTATGATTGAAATGGTAAATGTATTTAGCGTCCATGTCATGAATTTGATTGTGTGTGTGCGTGTGTGTGTGTGTGTGTGTGTGTGTGACCATATTAACTAAGCAATTAAGAAAAGATAATACTTTCTTTCATCATGTCTTTGCAGATTTCTAAGCACTGGTGATAGTTACACCTGTTGGGCCAGGCCATGTGGTCAAACAAAGGAAAGGCCTACATGTAAGATTAAAAGCCTAAAACCGGCCTAGCAAGGGAATCAAAAACCTGAACTCTAGCCCACCCGCTGGGCTGGGACCTTAAACAAAGGAAAGCAGCGCCAAAATTCCAACAGGCCCTGAAGTTCACACCTAGGTGCGAACTGGCTGAAACCCAACCTCTGGTCTCTCATTGAACGAGACTCGGGCAATTCCCAGGGGACTGAGCACGGTTCCAGGGAAGGCTTGGAGGCCGGCCCGGCTGCAGTTAAGCCGGTAATGCGTATGGCTCTAGTGCCTTCTTTAGGGGAGCTCCACAGCCTTCTGCCTTCGGGGTACCACCTTCAGAGCCTTACATGGAGCTTCGGAGGTGTTGGCCAGACCCTAGATCCCTCTCTCACCATACCAGTGACAGCAGGGCCCTTACCGCCATGCGGGAAGCAGGCAGCTATGGACTGGACCGCATGCCTGCTGTGGAACCATCGATTGCTTCCCTAATTGTGTCGCCGGATGAGGCCTTGAGACCTGCAGCCCGTGGCCACAGTGTCACATCACTGACGATCTGCTCATGAGGAGCTATGACATTGCTGGCCGCATGGGGAACTCAATGTCCCACCTCATATTGGCCCTTTCCCAGTCCTTGCAGGCCTCTAGGGCAGACTCCTCTACCCAGAGCATTAGTGACACTTCACTACAGACACTTGCATTTATGACAAGAGAGCTGGGCAGGCTTATGTCAACATTAACACTGGCCCGCCAGCAGGTATGGCTAGCACAGTTTCCGCTGTCAGAGCCATGTAGGAGGGTCCTCTGCTCTCTCCCTGTGGTCCCAGGTGAGATGTTTGTGCCTGCGGCTCTGCAGGCACTGGAGTGCAGCATTCAGGTAAATCACACCAGACGTCCGTTTGCCAGTCTGAGAAGGGAGCCTACATCCTTTTCTAGACAACGGCCCCCCCTAGGACAGGATAGTCGTCACTTCCGTCCACCAGCTCGCCCTGGTGGTTCCTATGGGGGCCCACGGTCCTCTGAGCGACCGGACCAGCACCAGCGTTTTCCCCGGCCACCGGCACCTCGGGCCCAGAGGGGCCGCGTGTTCAATCAGCGCCCCCCCCCCCCCCCCCCCAGAGCCCCTAAAGGCCAAGGGAATAATGCATGAGATCACAGAGCTGGGCGTCGGTCGCTTCTCCCGGCAGCACCTCAGCTACTGGGAAGAGCACACATCAGACCCTTGGGTGGTGGCCACGCTTTCCCAAGGGTACAATCTCCAATTCCGACGCCGGCCCCCAATCTTCGGCAGGGTCAGGATGACTGTGGTCAACGATCCCGCAAAATCTCTGGCACTCAGTCAAGAGATATCTGCCCTCCTGGAGAAGGCTGCCATAGAGCCCATAGATCATCGAACGCAGTAGGGTGGGTTCTACTCAATGTACTTTCTCATTCCAAAAAAAGACGGTGGTTTGCAGCCGATACTGGATCTAAGGGGGCTAAACCAGTTTCTGAAGGTTTTGCCCTTCCATATGCTGCGCACTGCAGACGTTTTCCAGGCGGTTACGCAGGGAGACTGGTGAAAGTATGCGTCGATTTGAAGGACGCATACTTTCATGTGCCAATGGCGCTGCATCACAGGCAATTCCTGCGTTTTGCTTTCGAGGGCCAGGCGTATCAGTTCAAGGAGCTCCCATTTGGCCTCTCTTTATCCCCTCGGGTGGTCACGAGGTGCATGCGGGCAGCTCTGTCCCTGATGCAGGTCAAGGGCCTTCGTATCCTCCCGTACTTGGACGACTAGCTAATCGTTGCCCCGACTCCGGAGCATGCAGTACAGGACACAGCAACCCTCCTTTCTCATGTGTCCCAGCTGGGCCTTACTGTCAACCTGGCCAAGAGCTCCCTCACACCCAACCAAAACGTGGTGTTCCTTGGATTGTTGCTGGACTCCCAAAGGATGAGGGCCTCCCCGTCGCTGCGGCGGGCCGAGGACATACTCAGACGACTCCTTCGTTTTCAGAAGGGCAGAGAACTGACGTACAGCCTCTTCCTCAGGCTGACAGGCATGCTGACAGCTGCCTCAACTGTAGTTCCGCTGGGCCTCCTACATTTGCGTCCTCTCCAGGTGTGGTCAAATGGCCTGCATTTGGACCCCAGACGGGACAGGCACAAGAAGGTCCGGGTATCCGGGCGGTGCATCCTTGCCCTGCGGCAATGAAGGAGCAGGGCGTATCTGACCAGGGGCGTCCCCTTGGGTGTGATCCCCTCCCACCGGGAGGTGGTGATGACAGACGCCTCCACTTCTGGCTGGGGGGCGGTGTGGCAGCACAGAATGGTAAGGGGGCTGTGGAGCACACGGCAGAGGCAGGAGCACATAAATGTGCTGGAACTCCGAGCCGTGTTTCTGGTGCTCAAACACTTCCTGCAATCTGTAAAGGGCAAGCATGTCCTCATTCGTTTCGACAACACTTCAGCAGTCTTCCATATAAACCACCAGGGGGGCACCAGGTCTGTCCAGTCACTGCGGGTGGCACGTCAGCTCCTGTTATGGGCCTTCCCTCAACTGGCGAGTCTCAGGGCCATCTATCTACCAGGCCTACAGAACACTGTGGCAGATTTCCTCTCTCGCCACAAACCTCCTGCGGGGGAATGGAGGCTCCACCCAGAGGTTGTGGACATGCTCTGGGGCAAATACGGCAGGGCGGAGGTCGACCTCTATGCGTCGGAGGCCTTGACACATTGCCCCCTCTGGTTCTCCTTGGCGGAGACTACAAGCCCACTAGGACAGACGCATTGGGCCATCCCTGGCCGACCTCCTCCTTTATGCTTTTCCACCAGTTTCCCTGATATTGGAGACGCTACACAGAGTCCAAGAGGGCAACCACAGACTGTTGTTGGTGGCCCCGTATTGGCCCGGGAGACCCTGGTTTCCCATGCTACACAGGCTCCTCGACGAGGAGCCGTGGCCCCTGCCGAGGAGGAAGGACTTGCTGTCTCAGCTGAGGGGATGCATTTGGCATCCGAACCCGGAGAGTCTAAAGATGTACGTTTGGCCGCTGAGGGGGCGGACCCGCTTCTGAATGACTGTGACCAGGCGGTGGTTCAGACGATCTTGGACTCCAGGGCACCTTCCACCAGGCTGCTTTATGCAAATAGGTGGAAGTTATTTAGCGAGTGATGTAGGGCTCAGGAGGTGGTCCCTGAGCGTTGCTCCCTGCCCTTGGTGTTAAGGTTCTTGCAGTCCCTGTTGGAGGGCAATCGGTCGGTCTCGACCCTGAAGGTGTATGTAGCTGCGATCTCAGCTCGGCATGTAGGAGTGGGGAACCAGACTGTTGGAGCCCACAGCTTTGTTGGTCGTTTTTTAAAGAGGGCTCTGCAACAGAAGCCCCCACAGTTGATGAGGGTTCCCTCATAGGATTTGCGCTGGAACTCTGATGGTTCGGGGGTGGTCCTGTGGCCTAACTGGGCTCATGCAAGGTGAAGCAAGTGAGAAAGCAGTGCTGCTCTGCCCAGTAAGGGTCCTTAAGCAGTATTTGGAGGTGACAGCTAGCTTTCGCCAGTCTGATGGGCTGTTCGTCTGCTACGGTGGGCACAGGAAGGGTCACGCCTTGTCTAAACAGAGGCTTTCCAGCTGGATTGTGGAAGCCATCGCTCAGGCATACAGATCAAACAGCCTGCCTGTACCCTTTAATGTTAGGGGCCATTCCACCAGGAGTGTCTCCACGTCCTGGGCAGCACTAAGGGGTGTGCCTCTAGGTGACATATGTGCGGCAGCCACCTGGGCTTCGCCGTGCACCTTTGCCAGATTCTACAGGATCAATATCGCTGCTCCCCAAGCGATTGCGACTGCTGTTCTACCTCAGCCCGCAGCCTGCTCTCAGTGAGGTGGGTGAGGGATTCCTCGTGACCTTGTTGGTAATAGTCATCCAGTGTTAAGCACCGCCTCTGGTGGTCAGGAAAAATGATATAGAACCAGCCAGAGTTCCTTGTCACTCAGAATCCTGATGAGAAGATTCTGTAGGGACAAAACTCAGGATGACGGGGCCATTTATACAGTAGGGCTGGTAGCGCCCTACATCATCCTGGGTCACGGGTGACTCTGTTGGTATAAACAACTCGACCTGCGCGTGCGCAAGAAGGACGTTATCCAGTGTTAAGCACCGCCTCTGGCGGTCATCCAGAATTCATAGAACCGTAGTTACATGCGGAACTTTCGATCTCACAGGTCATGTAACTCCAACCTGTTAATGGTCCCCCTGAACTTGATCCAAATATGGGGATGCAGCTTTCAATTCTTATGGCCTGAGGCTCTGGAACTCACTCCCAGAAAACCTTCCAGCTGTTGAAACACTCGAAACTTTTAAACTTAAAACCTTAAAATCTTGAACTTTGCTTTTAAGTAGGATCTCTCTTCTTTCCTTCTCCTGGTTCTTATCTCTTTTAGCCATTTGTTGGTCTTCATTTTGTGTAATAATTTGCTATAATTTTCTCTTGTTTATTTTACTTATGTATCTCTTTTTATCCACCATGTTAGTTGATTTTTGCTTTTATCTTGTGTAGTAATCTGTGGCAATTTTCTCCTGCTTTTAATATAGGCACATACCTGTGGTCTTATTTAACTCAATGTTTTGCTGCTTATAAGGTGTGAAGCACATTGTGGTGCATTCTGTGTATGAAATGTGCTGTACAAATAAATGATGATTGATTGATTGATTGATTTATTGATCAAAAACTTCTATTTTCATACCTATACTTAACTCTGAATTTGATCTTTTACGAAGTCATGCTGCACCTTAGTGTTTAGCTTAGTGTTTCTGTCAGGTGCTAGAGGTCAAAGGTCAGATAGTAATGCTCCTACCTTGTAGACATCATGAGTACCAATGATGGCATCAAACAAGGTGTACAGGTCATTCAGTAGATCAACCACCTGGACAGACAGACACACACACAAACACAGACACACACACGTTTCAGTTATCAAAACTACAATAATAATGATATGGAAACATAGAGCCGTGGTCCTCAGTACCCCGGCCCTGCTTGTCCTCATTACCCCAGCCCTGCTGGTTCCTATCCTACCTGGTAACTGGTTACCTTCACCTAGTGTCCCAGGTCTCATTTAGCCCCTGATCACACAGGTGAATGTAACTGAAGGTAAAATAGAAAGCCAGGCTCCGGTACTGGAGGACCAGGACTGAGAACCACTGACTGAGTGTAAAATTAATGTGTACCTCTATAGGTTCACTGAGAGCTGAGATGGTGGTGAATCCTACGATGTCACTGAAGTACAGCGTGGATTCAGAGTAATGTTCCGGTCGGACGGGCTTCCCTTTCTTCAGCGACTGAGCCACTGTCCTGACAAATGTACAAACACATTATTATTACTACTATTATTACTACAACAACATTCATAACATTAGATCATCTGTTACGGCTAAGATAAGCTACTGCCGTTGTGTTTTGTGATTTGTTTTGTAAAATGCTGTTGTGTTCTGCACTTCAGGGCCACCGTACTTTCCCTTTATAAATCCCAATCAACTTTTTGTACGTGAACAAGCCTCACGTCCGGCCATGTTAAATGGTTAATAAAATGCCCTTCATAAATATCAATATGCATGTGAACGTGCCTGTCATTCCATTCTCTTGGAGTGAGAAACTGGCAGCCAGAGAGTGAGACTACAGAGAGAAATCTCCCAGAGTGAAATTCAAAAGCGGGAGATTGAGACAAAGCAGAAGTTTTTGTTTCACCAACCAAAGCAAGTTTGTTGAGTGGCAACGCTGCCAGTTTGGAGAGCCGAACCCTTGATAAAAAATCAACATAAATGGTCTGATATAAAGTTTGACCCTGCACATCGACAGAGTGTCATGCCACTGTCTCACCTTGATCATGGGATCATGGGAAACCCTAATCAGTGGCATTGTGCCAGAAACAGAGTGACACCAACATGGCATCAGAGTAAGATCCTGAACAAGCCTTTTGTTTTAATCTCACCACAGATTCAACAGTTTGACTATCTCCTCTTATGCCTCATCTGCTGCATCTTTTCATTCAAAACTCACCAGTAAATAAACAATGGCAACCGTTTTGAAAAAAAACACTTTGTTAGTCTACTATTTGTTACAAAAATGAACGGGTATGAGCTAGTCTTTGTGATGCAACAAAGTTACGGAAGTCCAAATGGCTCGTTTAGAGGCTCACTTTTCTAGTATGGATTGTGTGGATTTAGTTGGCGACCGTGCGTTTTGATACTTTCACCATGTTTAGATAGACCATCCAACTCCTTTATCATCACAGAGTCAAGGGGAGTCCTGTTTGACATGATATGGGACCTTTAATAACTCTGTTTGTATGTGTTGTGTGTGGATATTATCATTACCTGATTTCTGCACTGTATCTGTACTGGACCACTACTGGTCATTTTAAGCTATTTCTCTAGGCTTAAGGGTTAAGTTAAGATTAAAGGTTAAGGTTAAAGGTTAAGGAGTATTTTAGGGTTATGGTTAAGGAAATATACAACATATTTGACATATATTTTGAAATATGAGACATACTTGGGCAGGAGCTGTCCGATCAGTTTCTCCGTCTTGTTTCTCTCTATCTCCAGTTCATCTGTTCTTTCTCTGATCAGATCCTCCAGGTTCGAGCTGTACTGTTCCAACATCCGCAGCATGGAGTCGATGATGTTTGCCCTCTTCCCTCTGTTAATACCCCGAAACTACAGACAGACAGACAGACAGGTAACACAGACAGGTAACCCTCTTCCCTCTGTTAAAGGATCAGGCTGGTGTTTTTTAATGCATTGCTTACCGTCAACAAATCCTATGAAAATAACAAAATCAGCAATGATTTTGTTTTGCCAACAAGTCTCATCCATGTAGCCGATGCCCAGTAAAGCTCTGGAATGGAAAAGTCCAGGAATTCCTGGACCCAGAAAAAGCAATGGCCCACGTGAAAAATACCATTACAACAGCAGAGGCCGCACTCTGATCCTTCATAATTTGATTTCTTGTGTTCTTCTTGTCTCAACCTAATTGTTTTTTTCCTCAGGCGGATGACACTATTTGCAAGGTTTTGTGACAGGTAGTATAATTTTCTTTATCACCTATGCAGCCCTTATTTGCTCCACTGGCATCATTGAATGTTAAAATGTCTTGATGCACTTTCTATTTTTTTTTCCAACTGAAAGGGGTTTGGCAGGAGCCAGCCTGCTGGACACTAATTTGTACCCCACTACCTACACATTATGTGTGGATTTTTCTGCGAGGGGTGTTATAGTCACCAAGTTCAGTTAGGTGACAGGGGTTGGGGATCTACCAGACCTGTATGTGTACTTGTTTATTGTGTTCATCATTTTACATGTCTTCAATTTTACTGTTTTACTTTTTTGGGACGTATTTATAATATACTAGTAGTATACTACTACTATACTAGATGGAATGTAAAGTCCTTAAATCATCCTGTGAAACGCAAAAGGGTGCTCACACATCTTAAACATCACAAAATTGATATTGCCTTCCTCAAAGAGACCCATCTCTGTACCGCTGACCAATCCAGATTGAGGGGAGGATGGATAGGACAAGCATACCATTCCAATTTTGGCTCCAAGGCGAGGGGGGCAGCTATCCTAATAAGTAAGAATGTGCCATTTGTAATGTCTAGCATAGAATCTGACTCCACAGGGCGTTATGTTATTGTAGTTGGTCGATTGTACGGATTCCTGGTTATTTTAGCCAACATTTATGCTCCAAACATTGACGACAATGCATTTTTCATTAATATTTTCTCCCAACTGCCAAACATGGATACGCATCACCTCATTTTAGGTGGGGACACAAACTGCGTGCTTTCTCCAAATTTAGACCGTAGCTCCTCTATGGTATCATCCAAGTCGAAATCGGCGCAATCAATCAAACTTTTTCTTAAGACATACGACATATCAGATATATGGTGATTCCGCAATCCTACCTCTAGAGGTTACTCCTTCTTTTCTCCAGTCCATAAGACGTTTTCGCAAATAGATTATTTTTTTATTGATAAAAAGCTTCTCCCTATGGTAACTGATTGTGAATATTAATCCATAGTCATTTCGGACCATGGCCCCTTGACAATGAGAATGCACATTCCTGGTGCAGTGCCCAATTATTGCTCATGGAGACTTAACCCTCTACTTCTTTCCAAAGAACCTTTTGTAAATTTCATAAAATCCAAAATTGTATTTTTTCTCGCCCATAATCAGACCCCAGATGTGTTGCCCTCAACGGTTTGGGAGTCGATGAAAGCATACTTAAGGGGCCAGATTATTTCATACTCTATTTCATACTTATTTCATACTGCTTAGGAAAGCGGACACTGAACGCCTCAGGCAGTTGACATGATATTTTGAAGCTGGATACAGTGTATAGCCATTCACCCACGGATGATGTGCTCAAACAACGTTTGACACTTAAAATGGAATTCGATCTTCTCTTGACACGTCAAGCAGAGAATCTTATATTAAAATCTAGACACGGCTTCTATGAGCATGGGGAGAAAGCTGGAAAAATTTTTGCGCATCAATTACGTCAGAGGACTGGCAATCAATGTATACCTGAAATAAGTGATGAACAAGGTTTAAAGCACACCGATAATTTAAAAATAAATTCATGTTTTCATCATTACTACTCTTCCCTTTACACTTCAGAGCCATCAGACGATGAGTCTGCCTTAGATAATTTTTTTCATAATCTTGATATCCCCAGAGTGGATCCGGAATTAGCCGCGGAGCTGGAGGACGATATTTCTATTGCAGAGATTGTAGAATCAATTAGGGGTATGCAAAGCGGCAAATCTCCAAGACCGGATGGCTACCCGTCTGAATTCTATAAGACATTTTCAGAACAACTTGCCCCCCTTCTCCTCTCTGTATTTCAGGAATCGCTTTCCTCTCAATCCCTCCCCCTAACTATGTGCAAGGTAACCATTTCGCTTATTCTAAAGAGGGACAAAAATTCCCTTCAATGTGACTCGTATCGTCTGATTTCACTCTTGAACACAGATGTAAAGCTTCTTGCAAAGCTCTTAGCCCACCGCCTTGAATTGTCCCTTTCCTCAATCATTTCTACAGACCAAACAGGCTTTATGAAGAACAGGTACTCATTTTTTAATATAAGGCGCCTTCTAAATATTCTTTATAATCACTCTTCATCCGACACTCCAGAGATTTTACTATCACTTGATGCTGAAAAAGCTTTTGATTGGGTGGAGTGGGATTACCTCTTCTACACTCTTGAAAAATTTGGTTTTGGTCCAAAATTTATATCCTATATTAAGACTCTATATTCTTCCCCAATGGCTGCTGTGCGTACAAACAATAACCTATCTGCTTACTTTAAATTGCAACGAGGTACAAGACAGGGGTGCCCAATGTCTCCACTCCTGTTCGCCGTTGCTGTTGAACCACTAGCACTAGCCCTGCGACAGGATATCCATAAACTAACCCGTGGAGGCCGGGAGTATAAATTATCGCTTTATGCGGATGATTTGTTACTGTACATATCGGACCCTTTGTCAAGCCTTCCTAGACTGCTAGACTTATTAAGTAAGTTTGGCAAAATATCCGGCTACAAAACAAACCTTTTAAAAAGTGAGTTGATGCCAATTAATGCAACTGCCAAGAGCACCTCCTTTAGTTCAACTCCCTTTAAAATTAGTACAAAGAAGTTCAGGTATCTGGGAATTTGGATCACACATAATCACAAAGACCTTTATAAGGCTAACTTTCTGCCCTTGGTATCCTGTTTAAAACAGGACATTGAACGTTGGGATTTGCTGCCCTTCTCTCTGTGTGGAAGGATAAATACAATCAAGATGAATGTGTTACTTAGATTTTTATACCCGTTTCAAAGTCTTCCTATTTTTTTGACCACATTTGTTTTTAGGTCCATAAATACACTTATTTCAACCTTCATCTGGAACAAAAAACCCCCGCATATACGGAAATGCATATTGCAGAGGCCTTGCCCCCAGGGTGGTATGGCACTCCCAAATTTTCAGTACTACTATTGGGCAGCCAACATTAGGGTGTTGATGTACTGGATGAAGGACGTGGATGATCCTGATGCCCCTAAATGGCTAATTTTAGAGAGTTCATCCTGTGGCCCCATCTCTTTACCAGCGTTACTGTGCTCTATACTCCCATTGGTAAAGCCCATCTCTTACTATAGCAACAACCCCATTGTTGCACAGTCAGTAAAAATATGGAACCAGTTTAGGCGGTCATTTGCACTTCACAATCTCTCACTATCCGCTCCGATAGTTAAAAACCACATGTTTACCCCCTCGACATCAGATGGAGCATTTAATATCTGGTCTAGGAGTGGGATCCCATCATTACATGACCTCTATATAGACAATAATTTTGCATCCTTTGAACATTCCTACTGTTTCCCTCTATATCCCCCCACGTCCCTGTTAGACTCTATTTTCAAACTCAGGACAGACCTCAAGCAGATTATAGGTAGGATATATGAGCTTCTCAATCTACACAATTTGACAACTTTAGACTATCTTAAGAACAGGTGGGAAGAGGATTTAGATGAACAAATTCCAGAAGAAATCTGGCAGAAAATTATTTGAACAATTCATTCATCATCCATCTGTCAACGGCATGCTGTTGTACAATTCAAGGTAGTACATCGACTTCATTGGTGTAAAGTTAGACTGTCGAGAATTAGACCAGATTTGGATCCTACATGTGATAGGTGCAAACAAGCTCCTGCAAGTTTATTACATATGTTTTGGATGTGGCCAGGACTATATCATTTCTGGCAATCTATTTTTGATACTTTCTCTAAAATTCTAGAGGAGCCAATAGACCACTCCCCTTATATTGCATTATTTGGTGTTGCACCGCCGGATGTCCAACTAAATAATTATAAGTGCAACATGCTGGTCTTTTGCACTCTGTTAACCAGGCGACTAATACTGTTTAAGTGGACAGACCCTCTTCCCCCTACTTACTCTCAATGGATCAAAGAGGTTATGCAATATCTCAAACTAGAGAGGATAAGATATTCTCTCCAAGGGTCGGTACTGAGATTCTATACGATTTAACAGCCCTTCCTGACATTTGTGGAAAATATGGAAGCCGAGAATGTAACCCCGTAGTACTTTTTTAAATTATTGTTATTATTATTATTATTCTGTATCTCATTTTTTTTTTGTTTTTATATAATTTTGGAATATGACTAGCTTTATTTCATTGGTGCAGGTCTGAGGGGTGGGTGGTATGGGCGGGCCCAGGGGTTTGGTACTGTTTGTACTTTGTATACTGTGAAAATCTTTAATAAAAAGACCTTGATTAAAAAAAAAAACACGTCAAAGAGCCATGACGTTGTTCTGGGCAACACATTTCATCATCACGATGCACCAGGCCGGCCGACTTTTTCCTCAAACAACTTAATAAACCGTCTGTAAACACGTTTTCCATCTCAGGAAAGTAGTTCTGTAGCACAGAAAATAGTCCCCGGCGTAATGAAGAATTTGTTCCCATTTGAATTTGATTTGGTAATAACTACAACAGCCTGACTTTTCGTGATAACAGTTAGCGATTTTTGAAATGTAAACTATGACTTTGTGAGCTGTATTTCAAGGTTTTTAGCTTACAATTGGAGCCAATGACTTCCGGGTTGACGGCTAAAAACGGTATGTGGAAAGTCAAAGTAATGGGAGGAGAGCAAACGCATTGTTGATTTTGTTATTTTCATAGGATTTGTTGACGGCAAGAAATGCATTAAAAAACACCGGCCTTATCCTTTAATACCCCGAAAATACAAACAGACAGACAGGTAAAACAGACAGGTAGCCCTCTTCCCTCTGTTAATACCCCGAAACTACAGACAGACAGACAGACAGACAGACAGACAGACAGGTAAAACAGATAGGTAGCCCTCTTCCCTCTGTTAATACCCTAAAACTACAAACAGACAGACAGGTAAAACAGACAGGTAGCCCTCTTCCCTCTGTTAATACCCCGAAACTACAGACAGACAGACAGGTAAAACAGACAGGTAGTCCTCTTCCCTCTGTTAATACCCTGAAACTACAGACAGACAGACAGACAGACAGACAGACAGACAAACAGACAGACAAACAGACAGACAGGTAAAACAGATAGGTAGCCCTCTTCCCTCTGTTAATACCCTAAAACTACAAATAGACAGACAGGTAAAGCAGACTGGTAAGAATTCTTTTGAGGTATTTACACCAACCAGCAGGCGGCACCATCAAACCAAACCCTCTGTTACCTGTTTGAATATTTCATCGAAGCTGGGTCTCTTACTGGGATCTTCATTCCAGCACTCCGTCATCAGGTTCAGACACTCAGTAGGAGCTTCATCTACTGAAACCACCGGCCTGCAGAGCGGAGGAGGCTGCTTCAAACGCTCCACTATCTCTGAATCAGACAGACAGACAGACCACTGATATTGAGATTTGAAAATTAAATTTCTCCAATACTGTAAATATACTGTCCTCATCCTTCCAGTACTTTTCCTAAATATTCTGCCTTTAAATACCTATTTACTCTGACCTTAGATGCTGCAATATTATATTCTGTATACATATCAATGTCCTTAAAAACCTGGATTTTACAGAAAAGATTTGTTAGATTTGTTATATTATCCACTTGGAGCAGCAGAACATTCAGCACCACTCTTTCTCTAAGTATATTATAAATATTCAATCTTCAACCAACTGTAAACACACGTTCAGTTTCATTATCAAATGAAGTTCATACTAAAACACCAGATACTCTAAAACTGGCACTTTCCCAGATTCCAGACCACTGTGTTGGTTCTCCGTAAGATATAGAAGTTCTCCATAAGATATAGAAGTTCTCCATAAGATATAGAAGTTCTCCGTAAGATATAGAAGTTCTCCACTGAAGAACAGTGACATTCACATTTGTGACGACCCTCCCACTCTCCTGGCTCTGTGTCTTGCAGGAGCCTGGTGGGTGGGGTCTTCATTGAGGCTGATTGGAGTGCACCTGCGCCCAGTGTACTCCTTGGGCTTTAAAAGCCTTCAGACCATCAGTCTTTCTCTCTCTCCTCACCTATGTACACCTTTTGTTCTGTTCTTTTGGTTTGATGTAGTTTGTGTTGTTTGTTTTCCCCTTAGTTTTAGTTAATAAATCATTGTTTTAACTTTTACTTTGGCGTATGGCTCCTTCATTGTTACTTCCTTGAGCCAGGTTGTAACATATGGGGGCTCGATGATTTGCTCCCTGTAACATATGGGGGCTCATCCTAAGTTTTTGAACTCTTCGTTTCACACTCGGTTTGTTTTGTTTAACTTTGTTGGCCCTCTTGCAAGCATGGTCAGTGAGAGGCTACACTGCAATGGTGCTGTTTTGGGAAGTTATACGGCAGAATATTTGAGTTTGTTTGGCTTAGTTTGGGCTATGGCTTGGCTTACTGTTGTGTTCCTGCTGGTAAGTTGTCCCTATTTCATTGGTTGCCTGGTATCATTTATGTGCCAGTAGTTTTGTGGTGTTTGGTGAGGGGAGAGCCATGTCTGGCATCCGCCAGTGCTGAAGATGTTTGTTTGTTAGTGGGACCTATGGTAAGTGTTGTTGGTGTAGCAGCAGTACTGGTTTGGGTATCCTAGCCTGGTAAGTTTTGGAGCATTATTGTGTATTTCCCCTGTTAGGCACAGCAGTGTTTCCCCTTTGGGTTTCACTAGTATTTATTTGTAGTGTTGTGGCGAATGTGGAAGGAGCAGTTGTCTCAAGAGCATTTCCCTGGTCTCGAGAGGGTTGTCTGCTCGCCAATCGCTTTTCTCGCACCAGTGGGCTATAATGTGTAAATACCCACCACCAGTAGTCACATGAAGACTAGGGTTAGAGTTAGCTAGTTAACTGGTCATAGCTAGTGGGGAAGCTCTGTTTGGGTCGGCTGCCCAAACCGTGTCTGCTGGGTGCACTGTAGCTATGTTTTGGTCCCTTTGGGTTCTTCTTTGTTATTAGGCTTCTTGTTGTGGTTGTATTGTGGTTAAGTATGGCTCGTGTTGAGGATTGGGAAATTGTGTCTTGGTAGACATTGTGAGTTACAATGTCTTTGGATACTGCTAATGTTACCTGAAGGCTTGGTGCAAGTTACCTGCTCTTGCTTTGTAGCATTTTGGTTTTGTGTGTAAGTGTATCTTTGTATCGTACTGGTGTGGCCAGCATTGCGCTTTGTTTGGTAACACGTGTGTTATCTTGGGTTGTACTAGGTTGTGCAGCTTTTTGGTTAGCGTTTTGGGTTAGGGTTAGTCATTGTGGTTTTTGTGTTTGCCACAATGACAGTAGGATTAATTCTCATTGGTTCCAATATGGAAGTGAATTTGGAGATTTGAGTGTCTACTTCGGAGCAGTCTGGTAAAAGCACACTTTTGGCAATCCCAGGTAATAGTACTGGGGGTTGCGGCCAATCTGTTTGAGCAGGGTATACTGGCTATGAGCAGCCTATTGTTGCCGACATCTCCTGCACTGAGGTGATGACAGTGTGAGTGTCGTCTCTTTTGGGTGGGAGTGTGTTGGTGAATTGATCATGTCTGGTCATCTGTCAGTATGTCTTTGATGTACAGTCTTGCTATTCTGTCTGTGTCATTGAATCGTACAACCTCAACCTTGACCATGTTGAGGGATGGACAACATGGTGGCAGTCCTGTTGTCCCAGCCCTTGGAAGCCTAATTATGTTGTCTCTGTTCTCCTGTGCTGCTCTTCCCTTCCTCTCAAATGGTTGCCTAGGTACCGAGGTCTGCTGAGGATGGGGCAAGCAGCTGGCCAGGGGCAGGCGGGTTGGAGACATTAAATGTATAATTTTGTCTTTTGCTTGTGTTACAGGGGTTCCTGGTGCGACCCTGTTTTTATGGAGGGGGGTGTGACAACCCTCCCACTCTCCTGGCTCTGTGTCTTGCAGGAGCCTGGTGGGTGGGGTCTTCGTTGAGGCTGATTAGAGTGCACCTGGGCCTGGTGTACTTCTTGGGCTTTAAAAGCCTTCAGACCATCAGTCTTTCCTCACCTATGCACACCTTTTGTTCTGTTCTTTTGTTTTGATGTAGTTTGTGTTTGTTTTCCCCTTAGTTTTAGTTAATAGAATAGAATATCTTTATTGTCATTGTACAAGTACAACGAGATTAGGTTTGCGGCTTCCGTACTCAATGCATTAAAATAACAATAAATAGGTAAAAATAAAGCGATAAAAAAGAATAACAATAAGGTAGCAATAAAGTAACGAACAGTATAAACAGTGTCCGGCAGTAGTAGTAAATAAAACTACAGCTCAGATGTGCAAAGCAGCAACAAAACCAGTACAGTACGGGAATGTAGATATAGAGTCTTCATAAAACACAAAGTGGATGAATGTATTAATCCCTGAAAACTGAGGTTATTAACACAATATCCAGACAGTAACACAGAATGAAGGAGAGTGGACCCCTGTGTAACTGTATAGGTTATTTGGTGGCATAGTGCAGTATGTGTGTGCATGTGAAATCAGCTGTGGCAGAAAATATGGGGGCAGTCAGACAGTTTAAGGGGAATACTTGGTGGACTGATTCAAAGCAGATATGGCTCTCTCAGTCTGGAGGTGCGGGCAAAAAAGGCCTTATAACGTCTGCCAGATGAAAGGAGTTCAAACAGACGATGGCATGAGTGTGTGGAGTCCTTACAAATGGTGGCAGCTTTCCTGAGGCAGCGTGAGCTGTAGATGTCCTCCAGAGCTGGGCGCTGGAGATGACCCGCTGAAGAGCTTTCCTATCAGCTGCTGTGCAGCTGAGATACCACACAGAGATGCAGTATGATAGGATGCTCTCTATGGTGCAGCGGTAGAAGATCACCAGCAGCTGTTGGGGCAGACCAGCTTTCTTCAGCGTCCTCAGGAAAAACAACCGTTGCTGTGCTTTCTTGACCAGTGCAGTGGTGTTAGTGGACCATGTGAGGTCCTCTGAGATGTGAAAGCCCAGAAACCTGAAGCTGGACACTCTCGCCACTCTGTCTCCGTTGATGAAGACTGGGGTGTACTCGTCATTCCGTGACCTTCCGAAGTTGATGATTAGCTCCTTGGTCTTTGCGATATTGAGGTACAGGTTGTTCTCTGAGCACCAGCTCACCAGGTTCAGCACCTCAGCTCTGTAGGCTGTTTCATCGCTGTTGGAGATCAGCCCAATCACCGTCGTGTCATCTGCAAACTTAACGATGTTGTTAGTGGTGAATGCAGGAACACAGTCGTGAGTGAAGAGAGTAGAGGATGGGGCTCAGTACACATCCTTGTGGTGTGCTAGTACTCAGAGTTATAGTGGAGGACAGGTGGGGGCCCAGTCTCACCGCCTGAGGACGCTCTGACAGAACGTTCAGGATCCAGTTACATAGTGATGAGCTGAGGCCTAGCTGGTGGAGTTTGAAGGTGAGCTTGCTGGGGATGACAGTATTGAAAGCAGAGCTGTAGTCTATGAATAGCATCCTCACATATGTGCTTTGTTTCTCCAGGTGAGTCAGGACAGTGTGAAGGGCCAGAGCGATGGCGTCCTCTGTGGATCTGTTAGTTCTATAGGCGAACTGGTGTGAGTCCAGAGAGGTGGCTTTGATATGGGAGAGGACCAGTCTTTCAAAGCACTTCATTACTGTTGGTGTGAGGGCAACCGGACGATAGTCGCTCAGATTGCTGATGTTTGTTTTCTTCGGCACTGGCACTATGATGGCTGACTTCAGGCACTTGGGGACTGTTGCCAGAGATAGAGCCAGGTTGAAGATACTTGTAAATACCTCAGCTAACTGTTCGGCATAGTCCTTAAGTACCCGTCCTGGAACTCCATCAGGGCCTGCAGCTTTGCGTAGATTGACCCGCAGCTCGTGCTGTACATCATGTGTGCTCAGTGTGAGAACCTGTTCGTCCTCTATGGCCGGGATTCCTACATTTGTCACTGTCCAATGTTGAGCTCATTGGACAGTGTGACATCACTGTGTGGACAGACAGGGTTGCTCTTGATGTCAGTGATAGACCTGATGCCTTGCCACATGCTCCTCGTGTCAGTGCTACTGAAGTGGTCTTCTACACGTTGTCTGTGGATGTCTTTGGCCTTTTTTATGCCTTTTTTCAGATTTGACCTGGCGACAACATATGCTGTAATGTCACCGGATTTAAAAGCATTATTGTGTGCTTTTAAAAAATTTTGTACTTCTGTATTCATCCATGGTTTCTGGTTTGGAAACATCCTTATTTTCTTGTCCACTGTGATGTTATCCACACAGCTGTTGATGTAGAAAAGCACAGTGGCTGTTAGTTACTTCCTCCAAGTCCAGTTCCTGTGCCGTGACTAGCCTGTTGTGCAAACAGGTCCCAGTGGGGACGATCAAAAGAGTCCTGGAGTTGTAGGGTGGCTTCCTCAGGCCATATTTTGACTGTCTTTATTGCAGGTTTGGTCTTGTGGATGAGAGGTCTGTATGCTGGTGTCAGGAACAGTGAAAGACGATCAGATTGTCCCAGGGGTGGGCTGTGGAAAGCTCTGTATGAGTCTTTGACGTTTGTGTACACTTGATCCAGAGTGTTTAAGCCCCTGGTAGGGCACTGCACGTGCTGATGGAATTTATGGAGCACAGATTGTAAGTTGACCTGGTTAAAATCCCCTGCAACAATGAAGGCACCGTCAGGGTGAGCATCCTGCTGTTTAATGATGGACGAATGCAGCTGTGCTAGCGCTAGCTTAGCATTGGCTTGCGGAGGAATATATACAGCCATGATAATAACAACAGAAAACTCCTGAGGCAGATAAAACGGCCTACATTTAAGCAGTAGATATTCCAGATCTGGAGAACAATAACTCTCTACTGCAGTGTGGTTGGTGCACCAGTCATTGTTGATGTAAATACAGAGCCCACCACCCCTGCTCTTACCGGAGTCCTTTGTTTGGTCTGCACGGTGTAGCGACCGGCTCACTAGCTCCACAGCCCCGTCAGGAACCAGCGCACTAAGCCACGTCTCCGTAAAGATCAGCGCGCAGCAGTCCTTGTGATCTCTGTGTGTTGAGCCACAGCCTTACATGTGGAGGAACACGCTTGGCAAAGGTCTGTGCGGAACACTTCGTAGCCTGGCCTGCACCCGGCGCGCCATCCACACTTTTGCCTTCTCTCATGGCGCCACCTCCGTCTCCTTCCAGCTGGCATGGTGACCCACAGAGCTGCTGTTGCTCTGGCTAGCTCTTCCGGAATGCTACCGAAGCCACTAAAGTTGCTACAAACTTGTTGTTCACAGCTTTGTCCGATGTGAAGCAGTTCCGCGTGGCTATATGAACATTGTTTTAACTTTTACTTTGGTGTGTGGCTCCCTCATTGTTACTTCCTTGAGCCAGGTTGTAAGACATTAAAAAAATGAAATTTAAAAAAATTATTTGAATTTTGCCCTTATGGAAATCATTGTAGTCAATGGAAAATATAACAGGTTTTTAAACATCAATTTTTCACTTATGGAGCATTCAATCCTTTTAAAAAATAAATTACACACATCTCTAGGTAAAGTACACAAATTCTCTGAAGCCCGATTTGAGTTTGAGTTCAGGGTAAGTCAGTTTAGTCCAGGGTAGTTCAAGGTAGTCCAGGGTAGTTCAAGGTAATCCAGGGTAGTTCAAGGTAGTGCAGGGTAGTCAAGGGTAGTCAAGGGTAGTCCAGGTTAGTTCAAGGTAGTCCAGGATAGTCAAGGGTAGTTCAAGGTAGTCCAGGATAGTCAAGGGTAGTCCAGGGTAGTCCAGGGCAGTCCAGGGTAGTTCAGAGTAGTCCAGGGTAGTCCAGGGTAGTCCAGGGTAATCCAGGGTAGTTCAAGGTAGTCCAGGGTAGTTCAAGGTAGTCCAGGATAGTGCAGGGTAGTCCAGGATAGTCCAGGGTAGTTCAAAGTCGTCCAGGGTAGTGGAGGGTATTCCAGGGTAGTTCAGAGTAGTCCAGGGTAGTGCAGGGTAGTTCAAGGTAGTCCAGTTTAGTTCAGGGTAGTTCAGGTAGTTCAGGGCAGTTCAGGGTAGTTCGGGTAGTGCAGGATAGTGCAGGGCAGTCCAAGGTAGTCCTAGGTAGTTCAAAGTAGTCCAAGGTAGTTCAGGGTAGTCCAGGGTAGTTCAGGTAGTTCAGGGTCACGTTGTTTAGTTGCAGCTATAATCGCTGTGTGTGTCGAAGTGAAAGACTCAAATCTCTCTCCTATGATCCCAATCTGCAACTTCACGGTTAGATCAGACGTTGGATTTTATCGGGGCTCGTCTTTGCATGATCCTGTGGTTTGCGCTTGTCAAAGACTCAAATCTTAACACCAGTTTTGCCAATGAAAACGGAGACTGCAACAGATTATGCAAGTCCGCAAAAGTAAACATAAGATCCAACGTGCGCAATGCCTGAGCCAGGAAAGAAAAAGAAACATGAATGTGTTCTCAGTCCATGTACATCGCAGCACAAACCACAATTGATGCAAGTTTGCATGTTTATTTTTGGTACCAAAATATTGCAGAAAACAACATTCTCCTGAGTGCAGGCGTAGCACGAAAAATCACATTCTCGTCAGAGAACTGTGTCCGCTTATTCTCAGTCTTGTATATGGTCTGTGGTCTTCAGATCTGTGTTCCGTTGTGTGTGTGCATCACAAGAGACTGGAAATCTACAAATTTCTGTTAACTGTGCGCTGCTCAATCTTTTCATTATCGTTTATGACTGGAAAAATCTTTTAATGTGTCCCCAGCTTTAGTCAGACTGTGAAGCCTCCAGCCAAACCACTTCTCAGATAACTCAACAAGTTCATGATTTGCTATTGGTGTCTAAGGTTGTGAGTTCGAGTCCTGGGTGCTGGAGACTAACAAGCTCAAGCCTAATCAGGCATTT
This sequence comes from Centroberyx gerrardi, assembly GCF_048128805.1. Classification (NCBI taxonomy): domain Eukaryota; kingdom Metazoa; phylum Chordata; class Actinopteri; order Beryciformes; family Berycidae; genus Centroberyx; species Centroberyx gerrardi. Next base: position 63,648 of record NW_027605188.1, read on the forward strand.
TGCTGTGATCTAGAGACATATTTTCAAAGATATTTCCAGATTTTAATGATAATCTTCATTTTATTACTTCTTTCTCTAAACCTTTCTTTTTCTTTTGTTTTTCTTTTTCCTCTTAAGCTACATCTGGCCAGCCCATCACAACTGTCACTGTACTGTAACTGTTAGTAACTGTTACTGTTACTGTACTGTTACTGTTACTGTTCCTGTTAGTAACTGTTACATAACAGTCACTAGTTTATTTTATCTCCCTTTCTTGTCATCATCAAATCTGGGGAAAGACGAAGGCCGCCCACTAACCCAAACCCTTTCTTCTTGGTTTGGGTTTCTTCTCACCGTGTGGCGGCATGTCCATCATGGCGTAGGGAAGCGTTCGTGAGATCACTTCCTGTATGATGATGGAGAAACTGAACACGTCGCCAGGAAACGTTCCTCCTCTCACCGGGTTCCTCAAGAGCTCCGGAGCCGTCCACAGCAAATCTGAGGTGGACAGACAGGCAGACAGACAGGAGGCAGACAGACAGACAGACAGACAGACCGGCAGAAAGACAGGCAGAGAGACACACAGACAGACAGACAGACAGACAGACAGGAGGCAGACAGGCACACAGACAGGCAGAGAGACAAATAAAAAGACAGGCAAAAAAGACAGACAGACAGGCAGAGAGATATAAAGATAGACAAATAGACAGGCAGGTAGCAAATCGGTTTCTATTAAGTTTCATTCATTCTGTATAGTGGATTGTGTTTTGTTCTATTCTAACATGTTCTACAGTTTTCCATTCTAACATGTTCTAAAGTGTTTTATTTTTTTAGTTAATATTTATTTAATTCAACACTGTTGTAAATCAAATGTATAGTAATACTTAGTTAATGTTAGTTAATGTTGCAGATTGTTCCACTGGTTTCTACAGTGTTTCTCCAGCCAGCATACAGATAGCTGTGTGATGTTTTACTGTTTTTAAATGTTCTACAGTGTTCTAGATGGTTGTACCGTGCAGCTCCTCAGGAAGGCTGAGGTTCTGAGAGTGAAACATCATGGGAAGGCCGTAATCAGTAATTTTCAGAACAAAGCGCCCGTCAACCAGACAGTTTGTAGACTTCAAACGGCCATGACTCAAACCTCGCATATGGAGGTACTTCATCCCCTAAAATACACACAGACAACAACATATTAAATACAATACTGACAGAGAGAGAGAGACAGGCTGAGAGAGAGAGAGACAGGCAGAGAGATAGGGAAACAGGCAGAGAGACAGGCAGAGACAGAGCTTACATGTGGAGGTACCTCATCCCCTAAAATATACACAGACAACAACATATTAAATACAATACTGACAGAGAGAGAGCGAGACAGGCAGAGAGACAGGGAGACAGGCAGAGAGACAGTGAGACAGGCAGAGAGACAGTGAGACAGGCAGAGAGACAGGCAGAGAGACAGTGAAACAGGCAGAGAGACACGGAGACAGGCAGTGAGACAGGCAGAGAGACAGGCAGAGAGACAGGCAGGACTTCATTGTCATTAAAGGCTTCCTGGACTTGCATCCAGATTATGGAGAATTCCTCACAAGTTTGGTAACAGGTTTGTTCATTTATGAAATAGTTTGTATCAGTTGAGAATTATTTGAAAAATCAAGGCCTTTTTGTCTTCCTCTGAGCTGAGAAAGTCATTCACACCTTCATATCTTCATATCTTAAATAATTACAGACCATATAACTCCTGCTGTCTTTACATCGACCTGTCCATAAAAAGACTGACTTCAAAATCCTTCTGTTGGTTTTTAAAGCTTTGCATGGTGTTGCTCCTGGGTTCATGTCTGAACTTCAGTCCCTTGATCAGTGCCGAGGTCCTGGTTAAAACTGATGGAAGATGGGGATTTCACCGTGCCAGCACCAAAATTATAATAACCTTAGAATAACCTTCCCCAAAGCATCAGTTCAGCTGAAAGTTGACATTTTTAAAAGTGGTTTTAAAATCTATTTTTATTCATGGGCTTCTCACTGTGTCTTTGTATGTTTATTTACAAAGCCCTCCTTGGGAGATTACCATTTTACCTTAATTCACTTTTACACTGGAATATCGGAGCCTACCACACGCTCCCGGGACTGTCCAGTGAGGTTCCACATGTCTCTCTGAAAGACTGCTTTTACACTTGGTGCTCCGCAGACTTGTAATATTTTACAGGTTTACTGAAATCTGATTCCCTTGTTCCCTTGGGACAGTTTCAGTCGATGAGATCCACTCTGGTTAACCTTAACTGCACCTGTTTTAATTGATACACTCTTCATATCTCTCATCTGTTCCCTTGTAAGGATGGACTGATCTATGTGATTCTTTTTTAGAATAGTCTTTTTATTTATTTGTTTGTTTATTCATTTATTTTCTCTTTCTTTCTTGTTGCTTGTGACTCTATTGATTTATAATCTTGGCCCCACTGGAAAAGAGCGTCCCAACCCTCAGTGTGTCTCCTGAGAAATAAATAAAGGTTGATGATGTGTTCGTTTACGCTCTGCTTGTACTTTACTTTTCACCAAACTCTTAATTGTGCTGTTGATGTCCACCCTGTCTCCTTTCCAAGTTCTGTAATCTCCTCCATTTTGTAAAGCACGTTAGTCCACACTGGCTTTATGTTCTTTTAGTGCTATATAAAGTTGATTGGACTAGTTATTGTTATTATTAGTAACGGTGGTATTATTAGTGGCAGTGGTGGCAGTAGTACCTTGATGAGGTCTGTTAATAAGGAGGACTTGAACATCCAGTCCAGTCTCATGTTGGAGTCGGCCAGCAGGTCGGCCAGACTCCCGCGAGGACAATGTTCCATCACCATGGCGAAGATCCCCGAGTCCAGGAAGAGACCGAGGTACAGGTTCAGATTCTCATGACGCATTTCCCTGAACTGAAGGAGAAAATATACTGTTAAATATACTGTTGATATACTGTCAATATACTGTCAATATACTGTTGATATACTGTCAATATACTGTCAATACAGAGGTTCAGATTCTCATGACGCATTTCCCTGAACTGAAGGAGAAAATATACTGTTAAATATACTGTTGATATACTGTCAATATACTGTCAATATACTGTTGATATACTGTCAATATACTGTCAATACAGAGGTTCAGATTCTCATGACGCATTTCCCTGAACTGAAGGAGAAAATATACTGTTAAATATACTGTTGATATACTGTCAATATACTGTCAATATACTGTTGATATACTGTCAATATACTGTCAATATACTGTCAATACAGAGGTTCAGATTCTCATGATGCATTTCCCTGAACTGAAGGAGAAAATATACTGTTAAATATACTGTTGATATACTGTCAATATACTGTTAAATATGCTGTTGATATACTGTCAATATACTGTTGATATACTGTCAATATACTGTCAATATACTGTCAATACAGAGGTTCAGATTCTCATGACGCATTTCCCTGAACTGAAGGAGAAAATATACTGTTAAATATACTGTTGATATACTGTCAATATACTGTTGATATACCGTTGATATACTGTCAATACAGAGGTTCAGATTCTCATGACGCATTTCCCTGAACTGAAGAAGGGAGGGAAAATATACTGTTAAATACAATGTCAATATACTGTTAACTATACTGTTAACTATACTGTCAATATACTGTTAACTATACTGTCAATATACTGTTAACTATACTGTCAATATACTGTTAACTATACTGTCAATATACTGTTAACTATACTGTTAACTATACTATTAACTATACTGTCAATATACTGTTAACTATACTGTTAACTATACTATTAACTATACTGTTAACTATACTGTCAATATACTGTTAACTATACTGTTAACTATACTATTAACTATACTGTTAACTATACTGTCAATATACTGTTAACTATACTGTTAACTATACTGTCAATATACTGTTAACTATACTGTTAACTATACTATTAACTATACTGTTAACTATACTGTCAATATACTGTTAACTATACTGTTAAATATACTGTCAATATACTGTTAACTATACTGTCAATATACTGTTAACTATACTGTTAAATATACTGTCAATATACTGTTAACTATACTGTCAATATACTGTTAACTATACTGTCAATATACTGTTAACTATACTGTTAAATATACTGTCAATATACTGTTAACTATACTGTCAATATACTGTTAACTATACTGTTAACTATACTATTAACTATACTGTCAATATACTGTTAACTATACTGTTAACTATACTATTAACTATACTGTCAATATACTGTTAACTATACTGTTAACTATACTATTAACTATACTGTTAACTATACTGTCAATATACTGTTAACTATACTGTTAACTATACTATTAACTATACTGTTAACTATACTGTCAATATACTGTTAACTATACTGTCAATATACTGTTAACTATACTGTTAACTATACTATTAACTATACTGTCAATATACTGTTAACTATACTGTTAACTATACTATTAACTATACTGTCAATATACTGTTAACTATACTGTTAACTATACTATTAACTATACTGTTAACTATACTGTCAATATACTGTTAACTATACTGTTAACTATACTATTAACTATACTGTTAACTATACTGTCAATATACTGTTAACTATACTGTTAACTATACTGTCAATATACTGTTAACTATACTGTTAACTATACTATTAACTATACTGTTAACTATACTGTCAATATACTGTTAACTATACTGTTAAATATACTGTCAATATACTGTTAACTATACTGTCAATATACTGTTAACTATACTGTTAAATATACTGTCAATATACTTTTAACTATACTGTTAAATATACTGTCAATATACTGTTAACTATACTGTTAACTACACTGTCAATATACTGTTAACTATACTGTCAATATACTGTTAACTATACTGTCAATATACTGTTAACTATACTGTTAAATATACTGTCAATATACTGTTAACTATACTGTCAATATACTGTTAACTATACTGTTAAATATACTGTCAATATACTGTTAACTATACTGTCAATATACTGTTAAGTATACTGTCAATATACTGTGAACGATACTGTTAAATATACTGTCAATATACTGTTAACTATACTGTCAATATACTGTTAACTATACTGTTAACTATACTGTCAATATACTGTTAACTATACTGTCAATATACTGTTAACTATACTGTTAACTATACTGTCAATATACTGTTAACTATACTGTTAACTATACTGTCAATATACTGTTAAAGGATAAGGCTGGTGTTTTTTAATGCATTGCTTACCGTCAAGAAATCCTATGAAAATAACAAAATCAACAATGCGTTTGCTCTATTCCCGTTACTTTCTGATTTCACACGTTCCCTTTAGCCTTCAACCCGGAAGTCATTGGCTCCAATTGTAAGCTAAAAACCTTGAAATACAGCTCACAAAGACATAGTTTACATTTTAAAAATCTCTAACTGTTACCATGAAAAGTCAGACTGTTGTAGTTATTACCAAATCAAATTCAAACGGGAACAAATTCTTCATTACGCCGGGGACTATTTTCTGTGTTACGGAACTACTTTCCTGAGATGGAAAACGTGTTTACGGTCGGCTTATTAAGTCGTTTGAGGAAAAAGTCGGCCGGCCCGGTGCATCGTGATGATGAAATATGCTGCAGAGCAGCAGCATGGCTCTGTGACGGGTTTTTAATAGTTTTTAATACAATGCAGTTCTCTGGCTGCTGGGACATGAGGCTGCACTGGGCACCGCTACATGGACCAGACTTGTTAGCAAAACAAAATCATTGCTGATTTTGTTATTTTCATAGGATTTGTTGACGGTAAGAAATGAATTAAAAAACACCAGCCTTATCCTTTAACTATACTGTTAACTATACTGTCAATATACTGTTAACTACACTGTTAATTATAACTATACTGTCAATATACTGTTAACTATACTATCAACATATTGTTAACTATACTGTCAATATACTGTTAACTATACTATCAATATATTGTTAACTATACTGTCAATATACTGTCAATATACTGTTAACTATACTGTCAATATACTCAATAGAGATTCAGAAGAAATCTATATTTACCATGTGCGCTTTTGAGTTTTATGTGTTTAGTATTTGTTTATTGTGTTTAGTATGTCTTTATTGTGTGTTTAGTGTTCATTTAATAGGTGCTTCATATGATCTTAGTATGTGTTTGTGTGTTTAATGTGTATTTATTGTGTGTTTATTGTGTGTTTATTGTGATTAGTATGTGTTTAGTGTGTTTAGCATGTGTTTATTGTGTGTTTAGCATGTTTATTGTGTTTTGTATGTGTTTATCGTGTGTTTAGTGTGGGATTATTATGTGGATTGTATCTGTCTAGTGTTCGTTTAATAGGTGGTTCATATGATTTTAGTATGTGTTTATTGTCTGGTTAATGTGTGTTTACTGTGTGTTTACTGTGTGTTTACTGTGTGTTTACTGTTTGTTTAATGGCCATCTTACATTGCTGAACAGATTCTGGGTGCTTTGATTGACAGCTGTCATCGTCTTTCCTTCTGGAATCTTCTTCAGCCACACCCAGTCGCCCTGGCAACAACACAGCCAATGACAAAGCTTTGTGTGAGTAAATATGGTTTACTGTCTGTGGACAGACAGACAGAGAGACAGACAGAGAGACAGACAGAGATAGACAGAGAGACAGACAGACAGACAGACAGACAGGTAGACAGACAGACAGGTAGACAGACAGAGAGACAGACAGACAGAGAGAGAGAGACAGAGAGACAGGCAGACAGGCAGACAGACAGGTAGACAGACAAAGAGACAGACAGACAGAGAGATAGACAGACAGGCAGACAGACAGATAGACAGACAGACAGACAGACAGACAGACAGACAGACAGACGTACCTCCAGTATTCCTATATTGGAGCTCTCAGGTGTCGTCAGAATGTAGCTTCGTGCGATCGAGCGGAACGGAGTTTTAATTTCCAGAAGACTTCTCATGATCGACTCGTCATTCAGTTTCTACACAACAACAACAACATCATCATCAACAACATCAACATCATCAACATCAACAACAACATCATCAACATCAACATCAACAACATCAACAACATCAACAACATCAACAACAACAACAGAGTACCAGGCAACAACAGAGTACCAGGCATTTAGTTGAATGTGGTTATACAGGGAATTGAACCCTAACCCTCAGTGGCGCCTTGCTCTACACATTTATCTGCACAGTGGAATCTTTTTTCTCAGTTGGTTTTGTGAGATTCACGACACTGAGGTCATTTCATATAACATGAAAACTCACATGAAGACTGAAAATAAGTTCAGTGTGATGACTTTTTTCCTCATCCCATGGAAACATTTGTATTTCTTTATGATGATTTTGTTTTCCATTAGTCTGTCACTTTGTTTTTTGTATTTGTGATGCCAAAAACTGGAACCACATTGACACTGTAAAGTAAAACAAACATACTCTCTAGACTAGACAGCCATACTAGACTAACTGTGTACTATCAAACAACAGATCCACAGTAAAGCGGGCGCTGCAGTGTCGACGCCTGCAGTTACTGTTTCCTGGGTCAATGTGTAACAGCTAACAAAAGGCTTTTCTTTATAGACGAATATCTGCTGTTTGGGTTGACCTCCGTCCTTTGTGACAAAACTACAATGTTTTGCCAGTTTTAGTGTTGACAGTTGCATCAACTGTCAAAATTACCTCATTCAGAATTGCATTAAACAATTGACAAAAGCTGTAAGATACTCTAGAATAGCACCTAGTCTGTTAGCACCTAGCCTGTTAGCACCCAGCCTGTTAGCACTATCTAAAGTAAGTTCTACAGCCTTAGGAATGAACAGTAGCTAGTTAGGTAAAGTAAATAAGGAGGAAAAGTGTTTCCTAACCTTTCTGCTGATCTGAGTGTCGATGAAGACAATGTCATCCAAAGTTAGGATTAATTTAGTGGTGTTCCCTCTCCTTCTGTGTTTTCTGTTGAGACAGACAGGCAGACAGACAGACAGACAGACAGACAGGGTGAAATATATTCAGTAGTGATCGTGAAGTTTTAATAAATGTGTGCGTGTGTGTATGTGTGTGTGTTCTAACCTGACCCAGTAGAGAGAAGCTCCAATCAGCACACACAGCAACAGGAACAGGAACAACAGAGTCACCATCTCCAAACCTACACAGACAGTGAAATAACCTACCTACAGTTAAATAGTTCCATTATGACATCATAAGTTACGTCATGCGTCATGAGTCCAGCTATATCTCTAATGATACTTTTTCTGCATATTGTGAGAAGCGTGACTGACTAACCTCCTTCTAACTTAGGTTTTAAGCCATGCCCTGCCCCGCCCTGTCCCAGCCTGCCCCGCCCCAGCCTGCCCCGCCCCACCCTGCCCCACCACGCCCCGCCAGCCCCAGCGGTGTTTGAACGCACCTCCGGTACAGGCATCATCTGGACTGAACCAACAGAAGCTGGCAGATGAGGGTTTCCCTCCAGGGAAGATGAAGGACCGGCCCAGGGGTCTCAGTCCTCCAACAGTTCCATGTGTGTGTGTTGGAGCAAGTGTGTGTGTTGGTACGAGTCGGTCTCCATCACAGTCCAATACCACATACCTGGCCTGCAGTCCCCGCCCCTCCTGACCGCCGTACAGCATCTAGGAAAAGGTTCAGACCAAAGACTGTGTAGCCGACATTTAATGATAACCAAACCAGTCTAGCTGATATGAGATAATAACCAAACGACAAACAATCTGAGTTCTACCACAATATGGACCAATGAAATAATCTAAAATGATCAGCTGACTTTTTAGTAAACAGTTTCTACCAGACCGTAGGGCGAACAGCAGAAAGAGGATTTAAGATTTATTTAGATGTGGTACAACATTCTACCCACTGAAAAGCATTTAGTTTAAGATTTAATGTTGCTGACCTGATTGAAGCCACGGAACTCAAAGCCTCCTTCTGATTGGACCAGCTGATCACCTGTAACCCAGCGCCCACCCCCTGCCTGGCGACGCTCCTCCACCGCCTTAGCAACAAAGTACACCATGTTAAAGATGGTTCCAAAGAGAGGAGAGACCTGCGGAAAAATCAAACAAAAATAATGTCACATTGCATTATATATATTATATTATATGTGCTTTGACAAATATGGTATTTGGATTTGGGACCATCCCTACTGTATGTGTATGTATAGTGTGTGTTGTAATGTGTGTGTTTAGCATGTCTTGCTGTGTGTGTACCTCAGTTGCAGCTACAGCAGACCGAATCTCCCTGTTGAGTTGAGCTTGGCGGAACGCCTCGTAGAAACTTTGGTCCGACTCCATGGTAACCGTCAAAACAGAACTGTAGGCGTGGCGAAGCTGCGTGCTATTGGTCAGCTGATGGAACACTGTGTCCTGATTGGACAGACAGAAGAGAGAAGATCATTATTTTAACATCCAGGAAACATGGAAGAAAGAGGGAACCAAACAGGTGAATTCAGCATGTTACTATGGCAACCACTGTGTTGTAGAGCAGTGTTTCACAACACAGTCCTCAAGTATCCAATGTCCTGCAAATTTTCCCTCTACTCTTGCACACCTGATTCAATTAAGGGCCAAACATTCTCATGATACCTTATATATTGAATTTGGAAGTTACATCTAAAATTAATATACTAAATTAAATAAGCTTGAAGTTGTCAATTTCAATCAAATTCAGCCAAAATGTGTGCCTTATATTGTATGCTGTCACTGTCCAAAGTGCTGCACCCTGGACAGAGACAGCAGCCTCCAGTCCTCTTGGTACCAGTTCAACACCTGGACAGAGACAGCAGCCTCCAGTCCTCTTGGTACCAGTTCAACACCTGGACAGAGACAGCAGCCTCCAGTCCTGTTAGTACCAGTTCATCACCCTGGACAGAGACAGCAGCCTCCAGTCCTGTTGGTACCAGTTCAACACCCTGGACAGAGACAGCCTCCAGTCCTCTTGGTACCAGTTCAACACCCTGGACAGACAGCCTCCAGTCCTCTTGGTACCAGTTCAACACCCTGGACAGACAGCCTCCAGTCCTGTTGGTACCAGTTCAACACCTGGACAGAGACAGCAGCCTCCAGTCCTCTTGGTACCAGTTCAACACCTGGACAGAGACAGCAGCCTCCAGTCCTCTTGGTACTAGTTCAACACCTGGACAGAGACAGCAGCCTCCAGTCCTGTTAGTACCAGTTCATCACCCTGGACAAAGACAGCAGCCTCCAGTCCTCTTGGTACCAGTTCAACACCTTGGACAGAGACAGCCTCCAGTCCTGTTAGTACCAGTTCAACACCCTGGACAGAGACAGCATCCTCCAGTCCTGTTAGTACCAGTTCATCACCCTGGACAGAGACAGCAGCCTCCAGTCCTCTTGGTACCAGTTCAACACCCTGGACAGACAGCCTCCAGTCCTCTAGGTACCAGTTCAACACCTGGACAGAGACAGCAGCCTCCAGTCCTGTTAGTACCAGTTCAACACCCTGGACAGAGACAGCATCCTCCAGTCCTGTTAGTACCAGTTCATCACCCTGGACAGAGACAGCAGCCTCCAGTCCTGTTGGTACCAGTTCAACACCCTGGACAGAGACAGCCTCCAGTCCTCTTGGTACCAGTTCAACACCCTGGACAGACAACCTCCAGTCCTCTTGGTACCAGTTCAACACCCTGGACAGACAGCCTCCAGTCCTGTTGGTACCAGTTCAACACCTGGACAGAGACAGCAGCCTCCAGTCCTCTTGGTACCAGTTCAACACCTGGACAGAGACAGCAGCCTCCAGTCCTCTTGGTACTAGTTCAACACCTGGACAGAGACAGCAGCCTCCAGTCCTGTTAGTACCAGTTCATCACCCTGGACAGGGACAGCAGCCTCCAGTCCTCTTGGTACCAGTTCAACACCTTGGACAGAGACAGCCTCCAGTCCTGTTAGTACCAGTTCAACACCCTGGACAGAGACAGCATCCTCCAGTCCTGTTAGTACCAGTTCATCACCCTGGACAGAGACAGCAGCCTCCAGTCCTGTTAGTACCAGTTCAACACCCTGGACAGAGACAGCCTCCAGTCCTCTTGGTACCAGTTCAACACCCTGGACAGACAGCCTCCAGTCCTCTTGGTACCAGTTCAACACCTGGACAGAGACAGCAGCCTCCAGTCCTGTTAGTACCAGTTCAACACCCTGGACAGAGACAGCATCCTCCAGTCCTGTTAGTACCAGTTCATCACCCTGGACAGAGACAGGAGCCTCCAGTCCTGTTGGTACCAGTTCATCACCCTGGACAGAGACAGCAGCCTCCAGTCCTGTTGGTACCAGTTCATCACCCTGAACAGAGACAGCCTCCAGTCCTGTTGGTACCAGTTCAACACCCTGGACAGACAGCAGATAGCACACATCGAACTACATTGAACACCAAAATTATGTAATTACAAATAGTACTGATAATACATCCAAGGCCAAGACTGTTAGGCTTCACCTCTTGAACCTGAACTTTGCATTTGAAATGAATGCTTCAGTAAACTCCTCTGACCAATATAGTATTTGATCCATGTAGTTTGGACCTATAGAATTTGAATTAGACCGTTCCTGCAAAAACATTGTCTCACTTCCAAAAGCAGTATGTAACTTCCAAAAACAATATATTAATTTGGGAAGTAATCACAATTGACTGCATAAATCATTAAGTCAGGAGCTTCCCAATTGAAATGTTAGATTCAGGAATGTCCCCTGATCAACATAGTCTTAGTTCCATGTAGTTTGAACAAATAGAATTTGAGTAATTGAAGTATTGGGTTAGGGTTAGGTACAGTACCTGGTAAGGCATGGCGTACAGCAGGGCATCGTAGGGAATGAACACATAACCATCTGAAACCATCCCCATGTCCAAAGCAGCCAACAGGAGCGACATCTGGTCCTCTCCACCAATCAAGACCGAGCTCATACACATGATAACCACTGCAAAAAACAAAAAATCCACATTTTAAACGCATTTGGATCAACCAACACAATATTCTACCTCTGACTGTGATGGTAACCCAATGCCTCATTACACAAGGAGACAGATCTGCTGACATTTGCTTGTCTGACCAGTTTACTCTATTGACTTTGTGAGGTTTGTGTGTGCGATAGTGTGCGACTTCCATGGCCACATGATCTTGTGAGGTTTGGTAATGCGGAAGCTAACTACAATGGAGGAAGACTTGATTTGCACTGAATAATGGATCTCTGTTCATTTGTCCAGTCTTAGTAAACTGTAGACCAATGTAGTGGGTGCAAGGCTAATGTAGATCCAGTAGGGATCACACCTTGGTCTCCTTTATCGTGACTTAACATGACTTAATTTATGACATTTCAATCCACACTGGATCTTCTTCAGGTCAGATTAAACACAACAGACCTCCAGCCCATATAGAGATAAAGGAGATCAAGGTGTATGACCAGTCTTAGTAAATACCTTGCAGGATTGCACCAGCACTTCCTTTTGCACTGCTCCTCATGTTCTCATGTTCTCATGTTATCCATGTTACTATTTCCAGGCCATTATCTCTCTCCCATTCTCTCTCTCTTTGAAGACACACACACACACACACACTCTTTCACTCTTACCTTTGACCTTGTCAGCCTCTCTGATGGCTCTCAGTGCCTGTCGAGGTCCTTCCCCCTTTTTAGTTTCCATGGTAACCACTGGACCAACTGGCAGGCCCAGAGCTCTGAGGGCCGAAGCCACTTCCTGCCCTGTGCTCTCCCATAGGTCAGTTGGAGCTGAAGACCACACCCACACAAGGAAAAACAGAAACACATTCAACCGGTTCTCAGTATGCTACGCTAGTATTATCCACAGAGCAACATTAGTGGGTTAGCTAGCTAACTTGGGGCTTAACTCTTTTCAGAGGCTTAGAGTTGATTGGTGATGGTCTGTGTGTAACTTCCTGCAACAACTCAACTCTTGCGAGACTTAACCGAGACTTGGTTACACACAGACCGGATCAAGCGAAAGGTAAAGAAAAACAATTCATTTCTCTGTAGGGTCCTTTCCACAATGTTGTCAGACACTTATAATAACAATCTGAGCCTGTCAGTGGCAAAAACAAGAACTTTTAGTGGACGTACATTGACGGTGCGATTTGCCCCATCGGATTACATTGCAGCCCGTTTCGCGGCTGCCGGCTGAAGCGATCTCACTCAATACTGGACCAATTTCAAAATTTTTTGGAAAATAGGGTCCAGGTTGAAAAATACCGAAGTTACCCTTTAAAATGAAAACCTGCATGTTTTCAGCCATGGAGCATGGGTCCAAACCCCAGCTCTAGACCACGCCTACTTACAAGAGACCACGCCTACGTATAATAGACCACGCCTACTTATAATAGACCACGCCCACTTATAATAGACCACGCCTACTTACAATAGACCACACCTACTTACAAGAGACCACGCCTACTTACAAGAGACCACGCCTACTTACAAGAGACCACACCTACTTAAAAGAGACCACGCCTACTTACATGAGATCACGCCCACATGGGCCCAGCGGAAGAACCTCAGGACTGTGAACAGAACCCTGCTGGGAGGGGTGATGGGTGGCAGGCTGGGCCAAACAGCATCCAGACAGCCAGGTGAGGCCAACCCCGCCTCCCAATGTTGAGCCAATAAAGAGGCAGCGTGGCAAAGAACAGGGTTAAAAGGTCCAATGTAGGCATGACCATATCCTTCCATGTCACCTAGCTGGGTTAGAGCTGAAACAATACAAAGTTCAGAGGTCAGAATTAGGCCTAACCTGTTGATAAGATAAAAAGACACAAATGAATTGGACAAATATTATTTAATGGGAATTGAAAAATGACACTTATACATCATTCTTAAAGTGAACATGCATTTGGCGTGAAGTGACATAGAAGTTATGAAAATCGTCAGTAAAAGTATTTATTTTTTGTTAAGTCAGTCAATTAGTCTTAGATCAACTAATCTTTAGAAACAGTGCAGCCTTCATCCATAAATCTGATATTGAACCACCATCCACAGACAATTACTTATCTAGCTATATATTTAGCCAACTCACCTTTAGAAACAGAGCAGTCTTCTTCCAGAAGGTTGATATCATACCAGTATCCTCTGCTTAGGCCGCTGTCACTCCGTAACCGTGACAGCGCCAGGTTGGCTGCAGCCGTTGGCAACGCCCTGGAGAACATGGGGTCACATGACCATGGGCCAATCAGAGCCAGCTTGAAGGTCACCGTCCAAACTTCTGGTATGCATAGAAACCACAGACACACCCCTAGCAACCACCTGGGCAGCAGCATCCTGACGGCTCTGCAAAAGAAAAAAAAAACACTGTTCAAGCTGAAAGTTTTTTATCTTCCGTTTGTAGCTGTTGAGGTTTTGTTTGTGTTTAGAGCTGAAGCTCATAAGACGAAGAGTAAAACTACAACAACTGAGCAACAAGACAGAGCGACTTGAAGACGGAACACATCCTATATCTGATCTAGTGACATCAGAACATATGATCTCAGAACGTTCCCCATATAATAGAAAATATGAGAATATGATCTAGAAATGTTCTTGTTGGAACACAAAATATGATCCAGTAACATTGCTCGTGGAACTGAAAACATGATCCTGTAATGTTCTCAGTCGAACAGAGAATATGATCCTGTAATGTTCTCAGTAGAACAGAGAATATGATCCTGTAATGTTCTCAGCGGAACAGAAACACGGTCATGTAATGTTCCACTTCCAGTGGCTTTAGCTTCTGTATGCTGGGTCAGGGCCAGGTCAACAGCTGAGGGCAGGATTGTGTGTGTGTGTGTGTGTGTGTGTGTGTGTGTCTCTAATCCAGGTTTGTAGGATATTTCTAGCTGTGAAGCAGTTTCTACCCTCATTTGAGGATTACAGTCGAGTCAGCAACTCAACACAGTGGTTACCATAGCGACTCAGGACCAGCACTACAGTATAATCTAATGTTGTAACCACAGTGACATGGGACCATGTTACCATGGTGACAAGTGACTCCTTTTAATTTACATGCCAATCATTTAGCCGATTCTCTTATTGAGAGAGCAGGTTGGGCTCAGTGCCTTGGTCCAAAGAAAGTCTGTGACAAGACAACCAGGTTAGTACTGAAATACTGTCCACTGAGTCTGTGACAAGACAACCAGGTTGGTACTGAAATACTGTCCACTGAGTCTGTGAGCAGACAACCAGGTTAGTACTGAAATACTGTTGACTGTCCACTGCAAGTTAGTAGGAAATTAGTCGGGCATGAAATTAAGTCCAGAACAGGAAGCACTAGCCCGGTTGGCCAGTGAGACTGGGCAGCAGGTTCTCAATCCCATGCATGAACCTGAATCTGAACACATGAATCTACATATAACCATTCATTGCACGATGCATCGTCTAGAGCTTTTAAAGCCGTGATATTCTCCTCAGCAGCTTGTTCTGCTTTTACCAGCAGAGTGCAGCCAACCGAGCACACAAGTTGTTGGACAAGCGACCCTAACCCTAATCTAACCTAACCTAACCTAACCTAACCTAACCTAAACCTAACCTTAAAGGAATAGTTCACCCAAAAATGAAAATTCTGTCATCATCTACTCACCCTCATGCCAGTTGAAACACAGGTGAAGTTTGTCCATATAACACACAGGGAGGCTGCACCACAACTCCATAGCAGCCTTCTCCAAAACAACTGAAGTCAGTGGGGACCAGTTCTTCAGAGCTCCAAAAACACCTACAGTATATTTACACCATAATTTAGTGCAAATCTTAACTACAGCTGATTGATTTGCTACAAATCATGGTGTATAGGTCTTTCTATTCACAGTGTGATTGTTTGGCTGTTTATGTTTTGGAACTCTAAAGAACAGAGCCTTGTTCCATAAAGCCAGTTTACCAAATAAGCCAGGCTTCTCTCGGTTAGTCTGATTCATTTTCAGTTGATTCGGTTCCATAAAGCAAATTCAACATAGTTCAAGCTCAGTTACTATGGCAACTTATGCTGGGAAACTAACCTGGTCCGGGGCAGCTAACTGTCAGGCTAAGCCTGAGTTGTTGCTTAACCAGAGTTCCTGTAACACTGACCCGACGGGAAAGCCATGATTTTACCACTGACTTTCTGGCATGCTGCCATATTATTTTACTTTATTAACCACTATCAGTCAAAAAATTAAAGTTAATAGAAAATCAACTTAAATAAATAATAAATAATAAATTAAATAAATTATACAATGATAAATTATAACCTAACCCTAACCCTTAAGATATAGACCTACGTGTTTAATTATATGGTATGTGATATCAAACATTTAGGCTTATGCTACATAAAATATGTCTCAATCTAAATTACCCCGACAGAATGAGAATAGCTACATAAATAGTTAACAGTACAATTGCAAAAAATTATATTGACCAGAAATGTAGTATCTAAATCCATATGCCTCTATCCTCTATTAGCCCGATAGGAAACCATGTTTAAAAATGTATTGGTTAATGTATTGGTTAATACATTTAAAACAATGTCAAAAAGTAAACTTAGATGTGTTTAGTGGGTGTATGGTTTTTCAATCAATACAGTAAAGGTCTCTAAATAAGGACCTCAACCCATGTGTCATTCTTTATCAGTCATGGCGTGTCCTTTCATTGATGAGTACTAGGTGTCATGGATTCAAACGCTGTTCCCCCCTCTGTTCCCCCCTCTGTTCCCTCAGTGACCGGCCTCCCCCTGTTCAGCTCCAAGGCCAGCTCCTCTGCAGGAGTTCAGTGTGCTGGTGGTGCCCCCCCCCCTCCCTCTCCCCCTCCCCCGGTGCCAGCAATATCACTCTTCTTTTTTGCAGCTGCAATTAATAAACATTATGAGATTGGACAGTTCTAGCATCAAGCTGATTATGCTTAAGTGCTTATATAGACTATAGGCATACTTACCATTCTGAACAATATTTTTATATTTAGTTTTCACCCCCCCCCCCCCCCCCCCCCCCCCCGCATTAAAAAAAGTTTCATTTGTTGAAATCATTCATCAAATATACTTATTACACAGCTTTGTTGAATACTCAATTCTGATTGGTCAATTACGGCATTCTGCCGGTCTGTTATTTCTGAATAGCAGACCGCTGCTATGAATAACAGACCGTTGCTATGGACGCAGTTCTGATCGTAGACTCTGGAGGAACACGTCCAATCATATAAATCCACAGAAAGAAGTCCGGTAAATTTAACAGTTAATTTAAATTTAACGTCAGCTCATTCGCGACACCCTGTGGCAAAAAAACGTTAGCTTTCCGTTACTCCATCAGAAAACCATGGAAGATTTTTTCTAATACTAATTTTAATATATTTGGAGAGCACGAAACTTTCGATTAATAGTTAATGGCTGAACTGTCCCCAGTAAAGAAAAGAAAAAGAGAACAAGAAAACAGCACAGAAAAAGCAAGAGAGGTTAAAAGACACAAAGAGCTGGACGACAGAGAAATCGACAAAATTGAAGAAGACAGACTGAAGTAAACACTAAATGGAACATGGTATGGGTTATGGCGGTGTTTAAAGACTGGTTGACCAGCTGGTTTGACGGGTCATCATCGTTTCCACTACAGAGTTTACGTTGCTATGGACGCAGTTCCAACCGTAGAATCTAACAGACTATTTTTTGTAGCGGAAGCAATAAAATCATTTTTAAATCAATAAAATCATTTTTAAATCAATAAAATCATTTTTAAATCAATATTTTGTGTCAAATTATTGCTTTCTTTAGTAAGTAGCCGTGTAATAAGCAGGATAATGTACAGCGAGCGGGTCATTATTTATTTCACAATAATGACCCGCTCGCTGTACATTATCCCTTACATAATATATTACGTATATATTAAACGAGTGAACATGTAGGCTATACATTTGCAGCCTTGAGGTTTAATATCTATGTATTCTTGTATAAGATATTTTAATAACCTACAGGTTTTCTGTTCTTACTAACTGTTTGAATGTATTGTGCCCAAGATTTAATTTGGTTGTATCAAAATATTTTATTACATTTTAACTTAGTTGCTACTTACGCATTCAATTGATCAGCAATTTCTTGCCAGGCTTTCTCTCTTGTTTTGTTTATGGCAGCTGTATTACCTTTTTTGGTTATTATATGTTTCATTTCTTCATATATTTCTACTAATAAGCGCAGCTCGGTGGCCGTGAACATCGCCTCTCTCTCTTTACCGTTGCTTTTTGCCATGGTGTATCGATGTGATCCATGATCGACCGCTCGGGCTGCTTAAGAATGGTGTGCACACGCAATTATCTTGACTACTTGAACCTGTCTTGAATTAGTCTGATTGTGTGAACTTGAATTGAGCTTTATGGAACCGCTTTAGCCCCGACTGATTTGTTAGGTTCATTCAAGTCAGGTTTTGGATTTTAATCCCCACTTTTCTTAGTGCGCTTTATGGAACAGGCCTCTGGTCCCCATTGACTTCAGTTGTTTTGGAGAAGGCTGCTATTAAGTTGTGCTGGCAGCCTCCCTGTGTGTTATATGGACTAACAAATTTCACCTGTTTCATTTGGCATTAGGGTGAGTAGATGATGACAGAATTTTCATTTTTGGGTGAACTATTCCCTTAACCTAACCTAACCTAACCTTAACCTAACCTAACCCTTTAAACTTAGGAGACACACGACAGTCATTACCTGAGAGCCGCAGAGAAATTCTTAACATCAGACACCTGGAACAGGTTTGTGTTCAAGGCTGCAAACAGCATCAATGATATAATTTTCATATAACATTTCAGATTTTTTTCTTCCCTATGTTTTTCAGATTCAGTCTATAGGTGCAGCACATGCAGAACAGAATTGAAGGCAAAAGGTTTTCTTAAGTTGGCCAACTTAGGCGATGTCGTTGCCTATACCTATTTCATCAGTGATGGACTCACACAGCTGACCACCGTCTCCTGAACTGTGCAGCAAAGACAATCAACAACACCAGAGGCCAGTGTACAAAAAACATGCAAAAGTGCTTCAAAACAAAGTATGCCAACTAATTGTTCTGTACACAGACACAAATTACTGCTTTTGTTGGGAATAGACAGACAGACTGTAATTTTATGTCAGTTGTCATTGTAGCAGTCAGCTTTATATAATTCAGAGCCAAAGTCCACAGCTTCAGAAAGTGCAGGAGAGTGAAGGAGAGCCTCTAATGTTTCCCAAGTGCAAGAAGGGACTTTCCTACTGAGGAGCATGGAGAGCAGGTTTGAGGACAGAGGGAGAGGGTTGGACCTCAACAAAGAGAATATGACAGGTTGACTGTAATACTGATCAACGGTCATTTTGTCTCTGCTTCAGTCATGGTGGAACAGATTGTTTGTGAATGGGTCTTTAACACTCCAGACATGACTGGCTCCACTTTCTCCAGACTGCAACCTGGTATGGCGTTTCATCAAGATAAATTCTCACTATTTAACATCATATTACATAATATATATCTATGATATCTTTTTGTCAGATTGAACCAGGTTTTCTCTCTGCCTTCTTCAACAGCAGAGAGCGAGAGGGTTTAGGGCAGTGAAGAGGATTAAGTCTGACTGGAGGACAAGCCTTGCTGCTGACACTCTGATGGCTGTCCTGCTGTCACCGAATGTCCCTGAACACAACTTCAGGAGGCAGTGGACTGATGTGGACAAAGAGAGGGAGAAAGATAAACTGTCCCCAACTTCTGTTTGGCTCTTCATCTAATATCACTGAACCATTTCCCACACTGAGCAGCGGTTGTCTGAGGACCAGAGCAACACCAAATGTGTTTAAAGCTAATTTCAGAATTTAAAGTGTTGTTTATTCGCTCATGGTGCTTCTGCAGCTCAGGAGATCAGTTTCCTCTTTGGAGAAGCTGTTGAGGCGATCCGTTCTGACTGTTCTCTCCATCGGAGTGCCATGGTGCAGAGTGCACTGCTTTAAAAGGGAAGGGAAACAGGTGATTTGATTGGCCATGATTGAAGCCACACCCACCACACCTACTGATAATATATATTCATCCAATCCCACCCCATTTCAACAGGTGTGACCCCAGGTGCCCCCAGGCGACCCAAGGCAATCCCAGGTGCCCCCAGGTGTGCTGTGCACCTCTGGCCACAAAAGAACCAAACACAGTCACCCCACCCATTGTGCTTTGTGCCATTGATTCACAAAAATTAGACCGACATACATAGACCACATAGCATACTGCTTCACCAGTTGGTCGCAAGCAAGCATGACTACCTGTTGTCCTTCCTGGTTGCTGGGGTGATCAGATGCTTGCTGCTTTGCTCCTGCTTTTCTTCGTATTTCTCCTCTATTTCCCCTTTTTTTCTTCACATCAGCTGCTAATTTCTGGCTTAATGACAACTACTGAGATGGCTCATCTGACCTACTGACGGCTAAAGTTGCCACAGGTAGCGACCTACTACTTTTAAACTTTCAGAGAATACTACAAGCTGGACTACTGGTGTGACCTGTTTGCAGCCTGCTAGAAATACTAACATTATTAGCCTGTTGTGGCCGTGGATTTCTACGATGCCTCATGGTCCGAGTGTCTCAAATCCATCAAAACCCACGACGGACTCATGCCAAAACTGTCGGAAATATCTAAAGGAAATCGCCGTGCTCCAGGCGAAGATTTTTACACTGGAAACTGAGAAAGGACTACATGAGACACTCCCCATAGCAACCTGTGGTAAGACAGCTAAGTCTGGGGCTAACCAGAATGCTACCACTAATCAAAGCAGTGCTAACCAGGATGCTACCACTAATATGCAAAACCTAGATGATACAGTGTTTTTCCCGAAACTTGCTAAAGCGGGACCCAAACAGACTGATTCCACTGCTACCTGGCATACACTTGGTGCTAACCCAAAACACAACCACAGAATGAGAAAAAAGAATGATAACGTTACAAGGGGAAATACAACATCGCCAGTTATACGGCTCAAACATAGATATCAACCACTGTCTGAAATAAGTGAGAATGAGCTGGAAAGCACTTTTATGAATGGGAAACTGGGAAGAAATTATGATTTCGTTCACAAGGGGAAACGTAACGTGGAATTAACACCGGCACACAGAAGGAGCACAAGGCCCACGGAGACAAAGAATCTGGGCCAGAGGTGAAGGAGAAAGATATACTCCTTGTGGGAGACAGTGCTATCAGCGCTGTAAACAATGAAAGGATCATCACATGCAGCTATCCAAGTGCCATGGTCAGTGATATAACTGGACTTTTCTCCCAGGTACTGTCTAACCACCCAGGAATCCAACAAGTTATTGTACATGTGGGAGCCGTTGACACCAGGAAAGGGGAATCAGAAGTGCTTAAACAAGATTTCTCTAAACTTTTTAACAGACTTGATGAGCTAGAAATGCAATCATTTATCAGTGGGCCTCTTCCAACTATTGACAGAAAGATAAATAAATTCAGCCGCCTACTTGTACTGAATACGTGACTCTCTAATGCCTGTGAGTCTCAAGGGATACACTTCATTGATAACTTCAACCTGTTTTGGGAACGTGATGATCTCTTCAAAGGAAAGGGTCCCCACCTAAACGGACGTGGACTTAGACAGCTGACAGACAATTTTCTACACTGTCTGAGGCACCAAACAACTTCCTGCCCTACTCTCCACCAGCAAAAGGCTCCTCCGCAGAAAGAGTGCCAGCTCCAGGGTGACAACAGTGACCCTGCTCCACCTGCCCTCTCTGTGGATCCCCCTTCCACACTCTCCCCACCTCTGCCCTGGACTCCCCCACCTCTATCCCCACTCCCCTCTGACTCTCCAGCATCCACTCCCTCCCCTGTCTCTCCTCTTAGGTTCACAAGCCAGATGGAGGACTTGGTGAAGTCTGGGATCAAAATGATCCCACTCACCCCCAGCATGGCCAGGTCACAGGTATTGCCATCACCTATACTCCGCCCACCAATGCCCCCCCGGCGCATCTGCCCCCCCCCCCGCCCCCCCGGCACCCCCCCCTCCTCAACCCCCCGAGTTCAACCACCTTGTCCACCTTAGCCGTACCCACACTACTGGCTTCTAAGGCCTTGAACAGCACGAGAATGGCTGCTATCAGCGTCGGCAGCAACTAGGACACCCTGGGCCTCTGCTGTTCCAGAACTGTTATTCATAAATTATCCTATAGCAAGCTGAGGCCCTGGGAGAGAACAACCTTCCCGAATACAATAGCCACAGTGTCAAGACAAAGATTAGATAAGTGGGTCACAGTAAAATCTTCCAATCCTACAAATTTGATTCACATTCCCTGTAAGCCAAGTATCCCAGGCCCTGCTCCAACAAACCTAAAACCTATTTAATATTAGGTCCCTGTGTAACAAGTCACTTTTAATCAATGATTTTATAACCTCTTACGACCTTGATTTTATGTTTTTAACAGAGATTTGGCTGGACACCAAGAATGGGAATGCTATCCTTATTGAATCCACCCCACCAAATTTCATATTTGAGTTTGAAGCACGACAGAACAAAAAAGGAGGGGGTGTTTGTGCCTTTTTTAGGGATAGGTTCCTTTGTAAGAAGTTATCATTTGGAGAGTTCTCATCCTTTGAATATGTGTCGTTTAAAATGGAAATGAAATTCTCTCTATGTATTCTATATATAGTTATATACAGGCCACCAAAATACTCTCCACATTTCCTTGATGATTTTATTGAGATGCTTTCAATTATCTGCACTGAATTTGTGTAGTCATTACAGGTGATTTTAATGTACACATAGATAATGTCAGTGACAACAATGCCAAAGAACTTCCTGCCATACTTGACACGTTTGATCCGTCTCAACATGTGAAAGGGCCGACCCATACTAGAGGACACACTCTAGATCTGGTTATTACTAAGGGTGTTAACATTTCAAATGTCACTGTGCTTGATGTTGTTTTATCAGATCATTTCTGTGTATTCCTTGATTTGTCTATTACACCAAAAATCAACATTAGATCTGAAACTGTTAAAAAAAAAGTACATTAATGAGAATATCAGAACACTTTTTATGGAAGCCATCAAATTTGAAACTGCCCCAGCTTCAAATCATGTTGATGATCTACTGAATACCTTCAATTCTAAGATTTTGAATGTAATTGCTAAGGTTAAATTGATCGCTAGTAAGCAAAAGGCACCATGGAGAAACATTCATTCTGTAAGGGCCCAGAAAAGGGAGTGCCGGAAAGCAGAGCGAAAATGGCGTAAATCAAACCTCCAGATTCACTTTGAAATCTATAAAGAAAAATTACATATTTATAGTCTGAATTTGAAAAGTGCTAGGCAATCATTTTTAGTAACAATTCACGCATCTTATTTGCTACTGTTGACAGGTTAACTAACCCTCCAGTTCCAATATCCCCAGAACTAGTTTCTACCAGCAAATGTAATGAGTTTGCATCCTTTTTTAATGACAAGATTCAAGGCATCAGACATGCTATTAACTCCTCAATGCCAAACAAAAAAGCATCATCACTGTAGTCTTCCAGAAGTAACTTGGTAGGTATGACACAATTTAATCCCATTGACGACACTCGAAGAAACTGTCTCCAATCTCAAGTCATCCACCTGTTGCCTTGATGTTTTACCCACTAGCTTCCTTAAAACAGTTTTGAGCAGCCTGGTGAAATAACTAATACTTGTAGTTAACAATTCTCTCCAATGTGGTATTTTTCCAAAGGCTTTGAAAACTGCAGTCATTAAGCATCTCCTAAAGAAGCGCAGTCTTGATGCTACTGTACTGGATAACTATCGACCTATATCAAACTTACTGTTTTTAGGTAAAGTAATTGAAAAAGTTGTTCACCAACAACTTAGTAACTTTTTAACGCTGAACAATTGCTTCGATAACTTTCAATCAGGATTTCGGCCCCATCACAGCACTAAGACTGCACTCATAAAGGTACTAAATGACATTCGCCTGAACAATGACTCAAGCAAAGTCTCTGTTCTAGTACTGTTGGATGTTAGTGCTGCCTTTGACACTGTGGACCACACAATTTTATTACAAAGATTAGAAAACTGGGTGGGACTCTCTGGAACTGTCCTTAAGTGGTTCAAGTCATATCTTCATGACAGAAAGTACTTTGTCTCCATTGGAAACTGTGTGTCCAAGCAGATGGCCATGACCTGCGGGGTTCCACAGGGGTCCATTTTGGGACCTCTCTTGTTCAATCTCTATATGCTTCCTTTAGGCCAAATCCTACAAAATAATAAAGTAGCCTACCATAATTATGCAGATGGCACGCAAATCTACATATCACTTACACCAGGTGACTATGGACCTGTTGAATCTCTGTGTCACTGCATCGAACAAATCAATGACTGGATGCGGCAAAATTTTCTCCAACTAAACAGAGATAAGACCGAGATAATTGTCTTTGGAGCACAGAAAGAAAGACAGAATGTCGGCTCTCACCTTGACTCCCTGTCTGTCATAACTAAAAGTCAAGCCAGAAATCTTGGCGTTATCCTGGCCTCAAATATAAATTTCAATAGCCACATCAAATCGGTAACTTTGTCAGCTTACTACGATCTAAAAAATATTGCAAGAGTCAGAGGAATAATGTCCAAACAAGACCTAGTATGGCTTACCCACGCCTTTATTTCCAGTAGATTGGATTACTGCAATGATCTGTTCACAGGGCTTTCAAAAAAAGCTCTTCGGCAACTCCAACTTATTCAGAACGCCGCTGACAGGGTCCTGACAAAAACTAGGAAATACGACCACATTAAACCAGTTCTAAAATCCTTACACTGGCTACCAGTCACTCAGAGAATTGATTTCAAAATCTTGCTGCTTGTCTACAAATCACTCTGTGGCTCTGGGCCCAAACACATCTCTGACATGCTTGTGCCATATGAACCTTCTAGGACCCTTATAGGACATCTGGGGCCGGCCTGCCGGCTGTCCCAAGAGTTAGAACAAAACACGGTGAAGCAGCGTTTTGTTGTCATGCAACACAGACCTGGAATAACCTTCCAGATGATATTAGACAAGCCCCGACTCTGACCACTTTTAAGTCAAAGCGTAAAACTTTCCTATTTTACACTGCCTACTCTACCCTGTAATGGCTAAAAACCTATCTTTTCAGCTTAGCTTTTAAATAGCCTTCATTTAAACTGTTTCTGTTCAGGATGTGGGAATATTTGTTGTGTTGTTTTATCTTTCTATTTCACTTCATTTAAACTGCACTAGTTTACTTTTTAAGTCTTTTATCTTTTGTATCTCTTGTCTGTACTTTTGCACTTTTTAATTGTAAACCTTTTGCTGTATTTTTTATTACTCTGTAAAGCACTTTGAATTGCCTCAGTGTATGAAATGTGCTATACAAATAAAGCTGCCTTGCTTTGCCTACTCTAAAACCAATTGGGTCCCTTTTCAGACAGACACTGAAAACACTGGACAGCAAGGCCAACAGCTATCACCATTGTCATATTATACAAAAATACAATTTATTCAATCTGGACAACTTCAAACATTTTGCAGACGCTTGCCTCATTTTCAAGGTACTGCATGGTCTTGCCCCTCCCCCACTGAGCCAACACATAATACAGCAACAAGGGCAACAGAGGAGACTGTAGTGCAACATGGTCACAGCTCAGTCAGAGCCACCTTATACTGGACCAGTCCATACTGAGCTAAGAGGTTACTGATCAGCTTACTTTTAAACATAAACTTAAGATGTGGTGCAAAGCAAATCAATCTTGCAATCATCAGTAATCACACATCTCTGGCACTGCTCTTATATTTTGTCTTTTTTTTATTTATTTATTTTTTTAATGTAATGTACCTGTACTATATTTATGCATTGTATTGTATTGTATTCTTCGTTTTTTACAAACTGCCCAGGGACTACGGATGAAAATTAGCTCTTTAGCTAACTCCGGCACATTTACATTGATGTGGAAACTGAAATGTTGATTAATGTGCATTGTCCCATTGTTAGTAGTTAATGTAAGATAATAAACAGTGTATTAGTAGTTAATATGAGGTTGTGGTGGACTCTATGGACATTATTCACCATAATCTGTGGTTTGGGTATGTTTAACACACGCAGTTATATTGTGTGCTTCTCAGAGTTAAGACACGGTCCCTTTAAGAAAGTCTGGTTTCCGGAGTGATGTCAGCTCGGACATAATGTGGTTGTGTTTTGAGTGCGATAAAAATTGTCTTGCTCTGTGGTTAAAAAATAAATGACACACGAGTTGGTGTAGTCAACGAGAGAAGTTGTCCGTCTCAACTTTCCTGCCACTTCTACAAGGTAATAAATCACTGCAGACTAGCAGGTTGTTTGTGTAAAAGTTTTTCTTGATCGCTTACACACTATAACTGGGCCTATTAACTAAACATCCCAAACCATGACGCCATCTACCAAAAGACAGACCCATTTCCCAAAACTATAAACACTATTCCCCTGTTTCCACACATGATTCAGATTTGTTGAACTTTTTGTGAAAAACTCTACACACAAATCCCTTCATATATCACTGGCTACACCATGTGCTCATTTAGAAAGCACTGGCATTCAATATCATCAAGTCATCACAGCTTGAACCCAATTAACACACAATTCCCCAGGTGCAAACACTAAGAGTCAAAATTGTTCACACACCAATCAGAACCTCAGGATAGATAGATAAAAGGGCCGTGGGTCAGTTCACTTGTTTTGGAACAATGGATCCACAAAGACTTGAAGGTAGAGGAAGAGGACACAGGAGAGGAGGTGGAAGAGGAAGAGGAGGTGCAAGGGCAAGGGCAAGGGCAAGGGCAAGGGCAAGGGCAAGGGGACAAATAGTTTCTGATGAGATTCGTGCAACTGTAGTTGACCATGTCCTTGTCCATGGGATGTCAATGAGGGAAGCTGGGCAAAGAGTGCAGCCGAATCTGAGCCGCTTCACAGTAGGCTCTATAATCCGGACCTTCAGAGAGGAAAATAGGTAATTGACATACTGCTCTCTACTATAACTTTGGAGTTCTGTACTCTGCGCTGTTACAGCACATACATGTACTGTAGCTGTTTGCTCTATTGTACTGTATGCTGTCTGAAATGCATTGTATTACTGTACCATATCACCTACAGTTACAGTAACTTGGAGTTACTGTATGCTCCTATTTTGTAAAATGGATGGTTTACTTTATCCCATCAGGACTTCTATTTTTGCAGAACTGAGAGACGACCACCTAATGGAGGCAGAAGACGACTATTTTCAGAAGAGCAAGAGATGGAAATCACCAATATGGTTATAGCCAACAATATCATTCGTTTGCGTGAGATACAAAGGACAGTTATTGAGGATCAGGGAATATTCCAAGGCATTGATGCAGTCAGCATCTCAACAATTGATCGCATTCTTCAATGGAACAGGTTGAGGATGAAACAGGCCTATCGTGTTCCTTTCGAAAGGAAGTCTGATAGAGTCAAAGACCAGCGCTTGGAATATGTGCAAGTATGGTTTTTCATACTGTATCAAGTATTTGAGTACAGTTATGTATTACAGCAGTATATACTGTAGTATAGGCTATATGATGGCCTACTTTTGTGTACTATAGCAATGTGTTTCAGAGTAGTCATTTACTGTACTGTGTTTCATCTCTTTTGTAGAGAATCTTTGATATTTATGCCAGAGACACTCCTCATGAACTCATCTTTGTTGATGAAGCAGGATTTAATCTTACCAAAAGGAGGAGAAGGGGGAGGAACATAATTGGCCACCGGGCCATTGTGAATGTCCCTGGCTAGCGAGGAGGGAATATGACCATGTGTGCCGCCATCAGCCACGAGGGGTCCTCCACCGCCATGCCACCCTTGGTCCATACAACACCATGCATCTGCTGGCTTTCCTCGATGGTCTGCGAGATCATGTATACCGACTAGACCAGAGGGAGCCAGCACAACCAGAGCAGCCATGCTACGTTGTCATTTGGGACGATGTCAGTTTCCACCGGGCTGCTCTAGTTCGTGACTGGTTCACGAACAACCCAAGATTCAACAACATCTTTCTACCTGCATATTCTCCCTTCCTAAACCCCATAGAGGAGTTTTTTTCGGGATGGCGGTGGAAGGTCTATGACCGAGACCCCTACATCCGTGTTCACCTCCTCCAGGCCATGGAGGAGGCTTGTTTAGATATTACGGTTGAGGCTTGCCAGGGGTGGATAAGGCATCCAAGGGGTTTTTTCCCCCGCTGCCTGGCTAGGGCTAATATTGTCTGTGATGTTGATGAGCATCTCTGGCCCGACCCAGACCAGAGACGGGATGCTGAGGCAGAATAAATGTGTTGTTTTTTGTATGTTTGTTTTTTTTACTGTATGTACAAACTGTTTTTTTTTTTTTTCATTGGTTTATATTGGTAAATACATGGAAATAATTTTACTGTATTCTACGTTCTTTATCAGTTGCATATTTTTACAGTACATTTACTTTTTTTTTACGGTAGTGTTTTGAATTGATCTCACCAGTGTGTAACGGCTGTTTTGTAGTGTCTGTGTATTTGACGGCTTTTGTGTGATGTCTGAAGGCAAAGTTTGGTTTAGATGTGAGATTACATGGTTTTGAGTGGAGAGTTTGGTTTTGACATGGAAGTTTGAAGTTTGTGAAGATGAGTGTGCAGTTATGCATTTGTGTTTAGAGTTTTGGGAAATGGAGCATAATTTCAAGAAATGTGTCTTAGCAATCAAAAAAACTGTAATAGGATTCCAAAATATCCTGAATAATTACTTTTGGACTATGAACAAGATCATTTTAAAATCAAACTGTTGGTGTGCAAGTTCAGCCCTGCTGACTTCTACGACCTTTGACCTTTAAAGCTTCACATGGTAATGCTGGGTGACACCGTTAGCTAATACTTAGCAGCACTAAGAATGCTAATAATGGAAACAATGCTAACACTCTCAAAGCCAAGCTGAGCCAGAGAGAGAGAGAGAGAGAGAGAGAGAGAGAGAGAGAGAGAGAGAGAGAGAGAGAGATGGATCCCGGTTCAGTGCAGAGTTGGCTGATAGTATCTTTAATCCAGAGAGAGAGGAGACAGAGGAGACAGAGCAGTGTCGGCTTCAGGGGGCACCAGGGGGCACCAGGGATACACAAGCATGCATACACTCATGCATGCTTGTGTCAGCTCCCGGTGAGTGTGATATAGCTATGTGGCAAAGAGAAGGATAATATAAAAGAGGGAATTTGTGCGACATTTTATTTTGAGCCTTAAATGTAATACATGCGTGCGTTAACATCCCTTTTCTACAAGCCTGATTTCTATTCTAGTGGAGTAAATAGGTTTACATATTGTCACCATATCATACAGTAATGTGGGAATAGGAATAACGCACATCAGATAATAAATCAGACCTACTGGTGTGATCAATCGGGCCATTATGGCTCAAAATATACAGCGGTGCCGGTGTGTAATGGCTGTGCGTAATACAGCGGCTGCTTTGGCTTGAATCTCCAGTTTTATACGTCCTGCAGGTGATGCCAGCTGTGTGCCAGTCAGCACGTGTTTGTGGACAGCAGCGATGCTGACGAAATGAAGAAAGATTTCTCACATACCGTTTTCTCCTTTTCTTTTTACACTTGGTCGCCCTTCTTTTATCCACAGCTCTGCAAATTTATGAGCTGGAAAGAACGCACCTTCTATAACCCATGCGTTTTTTTTTGGAAGTTGTTTGCGCCATGTACTGTCTTATTGGAGAAATACATGTATTTAATTTACTGACAGAATAAAACATGCCAGAGAGTGGGGGAAAGCGTGTCCCCACCTGCGATTGCATTTCTATCATTTATTACTGTCGGGCATAGGAAATGCATTTATTTAATTCAGTCTGACCAGAAGCAGGGATAAAACGTCCCCACCGATAAAAATGAATGACCAGAGGGGGGATATCAAAAGCAGAGGGAGGGAAATCCCCCCCATCCCCCCCGCTATAAGCCTCTTGCCCCCTCTGGATATTAGAGACAGAGAGAGAGAGAGACAGAAAGATAGAGAGAGAGAGAGAGAGACAGAGAGAGACAGAGAGAGACAGAGAGAGAGAGAGACAGAAAGATAGAGACAGAGACAGAAAGATAGAGAGTGAAAGACAGAAAGATATAGAGAGAGAGACAGAGAGAGAGAGAGAGATAGAGAGAGAGAGACAAAGAGAAAGAGACAGAAAGAGACAGAGAGAGAGAGACAGACAGAGAGAGACAGAGAGAGAGAGAGAGAGAGAGAGAGAGAGAGAGACAGAGAGAGAGAGAGACAGAGACAGAAAGAGAGAGAGAGGCAGAGAGAGAGAGAGAGAGAGAGACAGAGAGAGACAGAAAGAGAGAGAGAGAAAAAAAAAAGAGAGAGAGAGAGAGAGAGAGAGAGAGAGACAGAGAAAGAGAGTTGGATCCCGGTTCAGTGCAGAGTTGGCTGATAGTATCTTTAATCCAATTACACATTAAACAACATTAAAGTTATCCGACACACATACACACACACACACACACACACCTGAGAAAGCGGATCTGTAAATTCAATTTGTCACAACAAATTCTAACGTCTCCGTCTCTCAGATTTAAAACCAGGTCAGCTTTACCTTCCAGAGGAAGTCTTCTTCTTCTTCTTCTTCTTCTTCTTCTTCTTCTTCTTCTTCTCCTGCTGACTTGATCTGTGTCAGTGTTATTAAAACAGTAATGAAGTCTTTCTTTAACAATAAACAAAAACAAATGCTGCAAAAAACAGTCAGTTTGTTTGTTCCGACAGTAAGGAAATCAGTTCAACTCAATACAACCTCAAGACTCTCAGTCCCTGACTTCAGCAGCCAGAGTACTGGAGTCAGTTTACAGGTAAATGGAGAATTATCATGTCTGATTTTGCCTTGGTATGATTTCTTGACTCTGAGCCATTCAGTCTGGTCCGATCTAAGAAACACAATGTAAAGGATGTAAAGGAGAAACCTCTGACCCAGTTCTGTTCTCTGGTTTTACCCTAAAGGGTTTAGAAACAGTTGATGTCTGTCTGATCACAGAGAGTTGTTTTAACGCTCTGCTTCTTCTCTCCACTCCTGGTCCAATCTCATAAACCTTCTGAAACCATCTTCTGTTGTGTTTTAACTCTGAGGCCTTCACTGCTGCGTCCGACCAGATCTCCAGACCTCTAGATCTCCAGATCTCCAGATCTCCAGCTCTCCAGCTTTCCAGACCTCCAGATCTCCAGCTCTCCAGCTCCTTTAGATCTCCAGATCTCCAGCTCTCCAGCTCCTTTAGATCTCCAGATCTCCAGCTCTCCAGCTCCTTTAGATCTCCAGATCTCCAGCTCTCCACCTCCTTTAGATCTCCAGATCTCCAGCTCTCCAGCTCTCCAGCTCTCCAGACCTCTAGATCTCCAGCTCTCCAGCTCTCCAGACCTCTAGATCTCCAGCTCTCCAGACCTCTAGATCTCCAGCTCTCCAGCTCTCCAGATCTCCAGATCTCCAGCTCTCCAGCTCTCCAGCTCTCCAGACCTCTAGATCTCTAGCTCTCCAGATCTCCAGATCTCTAGCTCTCCAGATCTCCAGACCTCCAGCCAGTCTTCACATGAACAGACCGAGGAGCTGACAAACTTTTTTAACAGCTGCCTAGTTATCCTTGACTCTGTTGCTCCACTCAAAACCAGAAAGACAAACCAGTAAGACTAGCAGTAAAACTCTAGTGTTGATCTTAAGACTGTCAACACCACTCCAACTGCCGGGTGGAAATGACCTTTGACCCTGTTTTTACCCCAGTATGGCACAACCCCATGTCCCTAATCAACAAAAAAAAATGTATTTTCCCGACATGGAAGCATTGATCACTGATACTTCCAATACATCCAACTGAAAGGAGCCATCAAGAAAACAACTGACATCAATAATTTCCAAAATAACAACAACCTTCTGTGTCAAACTCACTCACTGTTCACTCAAATCCACAAAATATGATCAATCACAAATTTACAAACTTCTATCTTCTCAGGAAAATGCTTCATCAGTTCCAACAGACAAATGGACACCAGACCTTAAAATACAACAATCTAGCATCAACTGGCAAAGTATAAAAATAATACTTTTAAATAATACTCCAAAACTCAGTGAATTCAGTATGAGAACCAACATAGATGCATATTCCTGAATTTCCCCAAGGGGATCAATAAAGTGTTATATTATGTTATCTTATGTTATCTTATGTTATCTTATCTTATGTTATCTTATCTTAGAACCCACATCACCACCCAGACTTTACTGCACAGCAACATTTGTCCACGCTGCCCAACGCCAGCAGATTGGAACAGACGATCACTGAACACACACACACACACACACACACACACACACACACACACGCATATAAAACCTTCAGGTCGGAGGTCAAGAGCAGCTGTCTCAGCGTCTCTCTGTTGGAGGACATCTCCTCACTACAAATGAAGGTTTGAATCCAAACAGTTCAAAACCTTCATATTAATGTCATGAACCATCTCCAAAAAGATTATTTTACTCATCTGGAAAGACAGAACTAAATTATCTGGAAACCACTGGCTGATAACTGAACACTCGACCTTAGAGAAGCTCACAGCAACATTACAAGACAACATTAAACCCACAGAGCTGATTCTTCTCCAGTCGACTCTGGAACTGAAACATGACTCAGCATCTTCTGTTTCCTGCATCATCTCAGGAGAAAGACCGGACCACCAGTCTGTCTGCCATGTCCCCGACTCGTCTGTCTGTCATGTCTCTGACTCGTCTGTCTGCCATGTCTCTGACTCGTCTGTCTGTTATGTCCCTGACTCGTCTGTCTGTCATGTCTCTGACTCGTCTGTCTGTCATGTCTCTGACTCGTCTGTCTGTCATGTCCCTGACTCGTCTGTCTGTCATGTCTCTGACTCGTCTGTCTGCCATGTCCCCGACTCGTCTGTCTGTCATGTCCCTGACTCGTCTGTCTGTCATGTCTGTCATGTCTCTGACTCGTCTGTCTGCCATGTCTGTCATGTCTCTGACTCGTCTGTCTGTCATGTCCCCGACTCGTCTGTCTGTCATGTCCCCGACTCGTCTGTCTGTCATGTCCCCGACTCGTCTGTCTGTCATGTCCCTGACTCGTCTGTCTGTCATGTCTCTGTGTCTCTGACTCGTCTGTCTGCCATGTCTCTGACTCGTCTGTCTGTTATGTCCCTGACTCGTCTGTCTGTCATGTCTCTGACTCGTCTGTCTGTCATGTCCCTGACTCGTCTGTCTGTCATGTCTCTGACTCGTCTGTCTGTCATGTCTGTCATGTCTCTGACTCGTCTGTCTGTCATGTCTGTCATGTCCCTGACTCGTCTGTCTGTCATGTCTCTGACTCGTCTGTCTGTCATGTCCCCGACTCGTCTGTCTGTCATGTCTCTGACTCGTCTGTCTGTCATGTCTGTCATGTCTCTGACTCGTCTGTCTGTCATGTCCCCGACTCGTCTGTCTGTCATGTCTCTGACTCGTCTGTCTGTCATGTCTGTCATGTCTCTGACTCGTCTGTCTGTCATGTCTGTCATGTCTCTGACTCGTCTGTCTGCCATGTCTCTGACTCGTCCGTCATGTCTCTGACTCGTCTGTCTGTCATGTCTGTCATGTCTCTGACTCGTCTGTCTGCCATGTCTCTGACTCGTCTGTCATGTCTCTGACTCGTCTGTCTGCCATGTCTCTGACTCGTCTGTCTGCCATGTCTGTCATGTCTCTGACTCGTCTGTCTGCCATGTCTCTGACTCGTCTGTCATGTCTCTGACTCGTCTGTCTGCCATGTCTCTGACTCGTCTGTCTGCCATGTCTGCCATGTCTCTGACTCGTCTGTCATGTCTCTGACTCGTCTGTCTGCCATGTCTCTGACTCGTCTGTCTGCCATGTCTGTCATGTCTCTGACTCGTCTGTCTGTCATGTCCCTGACTCGTCTGTCTGTCATGTCTCTGACTCGTCTGTCTGCCATGTCCCTGACTCGTCTGTCTGTCATGTCTCTGACTCGTCTGTCTGCCATGTCTCTGACTCGTCTGTCTGCCATGTCCCTGACTCGTCTGTCTGTCATGTCTCTGACTCGTCTGTCTGTCATGTCCCTGACTCGTCTGTCTGTCATGTCTCTGACTCGTCTGTCTGTCATGTCTCTGACTCGTCTGTCTGCCATGTCTCTGACTCGTCTGTCTGTCATGTCTGTCATGTCTCTGACTCGTCTCTGTCATGTCTGTCATGTCTCTGACTCGTCTGTCTGCCATGTCTCTGACTCGTCTGTCTGTCATGTCCCCGACTCGTCTGTCTGTCATGTCTCTGACTCGTCTGTCTGCCATGTCTCTGACTCGTCTGTCTGTCATGTCCCCGACTCGTCTGTCTGTCATGTCTCTGACTCGTCTGTCTGTCATGTCTGTCATGTCTCTGACTCGTCTGTCTGTCATGTCTCTGACTCGTCTGTCTGTCATGTCTCTGACTCGTCTGTCTGTCATGTCCCTGCCTCTTGAAATGCCTTGTTACTTCACAAACACATTTTTAGTTGTCATGTCACTATATAAGACAACTACTGTATACAAGACAACTAAGATATAAGACAAATCCTAAAGTCCTGTCAAGGCTAAATTAGCGTAACTGATCCATTCACAGAGAATGTAGAAAGTAAATCAGAATGTAACGATCGCTTATCAAAATGCTGTGAAAGATGCCAGACCAAAATACTTTTTGGATGTAATTGCAAGGAATAACACAGCTGCCGGGTTCAGGACAGTGAAGCGACGCTCCGTCAGTTCTGTGGTGCAGAAGAAGAGTCAGCTCTGTGGTGCAGAAGAAGAGTCAGCTCTGTGGTGCAGAAGAAGAGTCAGCTCTGTGGTGCAGAAGAAGAGTCAGTTTTGTGGTGCAGAAGAAGAGCTGAAGGATCCTTGCAGAGCGGACAGTTCTTCACCAGAGAGTTGACTTCAGTCCAGCTGCTGCTTTAGATAACAGATGTGCCACCGCTGCTTCTGTTTAACAGACTCAGTCATCCTGCCTCTTTTCATGCCTCTGATATGTGTGAAGAGTTTTTAAATTATTTCACAAAATTTAAAAATTAATTTAAAAATAAATTTGGGTGCTTCAAACCCATTTCTTTTTTCAGCGTGGAAGATAAAAATATCCACATCCTTCCCTCTAGACACGGTCCCAGCTGACGTCCTGAAAAACGTCCTGACACAGTTAGACCTAACATTTTGGCATTTAGCCCATTAACCACCGTCTCAGTCCCCAGTTGGTTTTTTTGCCATTTATTTCCTTTATTAGATAAATGAAAGTGAAGAGAGACAGGAAAGGTGGATGAGAGTCCTGGGCCTTGGGTCCTGGGCCGGACTCCATCACATGATATTATCACATGGTCACATGGTATGAACCTCAGACCACGGAGCCGCCAGACGCTCCAGTCCCCACTTGTTTTAAACAGAAACCTCTTCTTGTTAGCTAAGGGTTAGAGGAGGTGGCCACAGAGTGCAGTTTATCTGTTATGAACAATAACATCGTCTTTGATAAACTTCAGTCAGGTTTTAGAGTTCTGCACAGAAACTTCCCTCATTAAAGTTACTGCTGACTCCTTGCTGCTGCAAAATTCCCCCCAAAAAAACCTTCCTTCCATCATGGCCACCTAATCATCCCTCGTTACCTAATCTAACCTCTCCACTGAGATAGCTGATGTGTGGTGAGCCTTCTGGTGCAAACGGGCTGCCGTGCATCACCCAGGTGGATGAGTTGAGTCCCCCTCAACTCCAGCAGCTTAACCCCCCTTAAGGCTTGTCTGTGTGATATCAGGTGCTGGACGTCACATGACGTCCTCCAGGTAAATGAAGACCAATCTGAGATTGTTCTGTTTGGTCCATCTTCTTCAGGACTGTCTCCAGAATCTTTTCCACCTGCTGCTAGAAATCTGGGTGTGATATTTGAGTCCGACCTGTTTTGAGGATCAAGTTTATATCTGGTTCAGTCCAGCTTCCTCTGACTGAAAATTATTATTTAGAAAAATTAAATTTGATCTTTTTCACCCTTTCAGACCCTGAGAAGGTCGTCCATGCCTTCACTGCTTCTCATCCAGATTACTGTGACTCCCTTTAGAGACTTGCCTTCATCGTCTGCAATCAGAGCAAAATGCAGCCGCTAGACCGTTGACTAGTCTAACAGTCTGGATCATATAGCTGGTCTGTGTATGTTTTAGAATTGATTTTAAGATTTTACTGAAATCTTTTAAAGCTCCCAGCTACATATCAGAGCTTTTAATTCCCCATGAGCCGCTGAGCCTCAGATCCTCAGCAGGACCAGAGTCCAGGTGAGACACTGAAGGTGACCGGGAGTCCGCCGGTAAAGCTCTGGGGCTTTGGACGCAGAATCAGCTTGATCTTCTAAATCTCTTCTTAAAAAACTCTTTTATCAACAAGCCTTTTTATGATTAACACTTTCATTTCTATTGTTTTATCTGACATTCTGTATTCTTCCATTTCATTTCCATGTTTTAAACCTGGATTTTATTTATTCACTTTTGCACTATTTCATTTTGTCTCTTCCATGCTGTAAAACACTTGGTAACATTTGAAGAGTGCTGTAGAAATAGTTAAATAGTTAAAATCTCACTATATCAAGCAGAGGACTGCAGACAGTGCTGAGCAGAACAGAATCATTAGTACATACATTACTAGATATACTACTACATATAGTACTAGTAACACACACACACACACACACACACACACACACACACACACACACTGACACCCTGTTGAACTTTACCTGTTCCTTCGTCTCAGAGCTTCATCTGTCTGAGGAAAAATCTGTTTTGGATCGATAAGGAAAACCAACCGTCCCTGAAAAACTCTGTACTGCTTATGTGAAACAGAGAGAGAGAGAGAGAGAGAGAGAGAGAGAGGGGGAGAGACAGAGAGAGAGAGAGGAAGGGAGGGAGAGAGAGGAAGAGAGAGAGAGAGACAGAGAGAGAGAGAGAGAGAGAGAGAGAGAGGAAGGGAGGGAGAGTGAGAGAGAG
Organism: Centroberyx gerrardi; assembly: GCF_048128805.1. NCBI lineage: Eukaryota > Metazoa > Chordata > Actinopteri > Beryciformes > Berycidae > Centroberyx > Centroberyx gerrardi. The sequence continues at coordinate 100,639 of NW_027605188.1, forward strand.
AGGAAGAGAGACAGAGAGAGAGAGAGAGACACACACACAGAGAGGGAGAGAGATAGAGAGAGAGAGAGGAAGGAAGGGAGGGAGAGAGAGAGAGGAAGAGAGAGAGAGAGAGAGAGAGGGAGAGGGAGAGAGAGAGAGAGAGAGAGAGAGAGAGCGAGCTTAATCTTGTTTAGAGTTCAGGAGAGAAGGAACTGGCTTTGGTCGGGATCTGAGCTGTAATGAGAGGATGAGTTCTGGGCAGGGTGTGTGTGTGTGTGTGTGTGTGTGTGTGTGTGTGTGTGTGTGTGTGTGTGTGTGAGTGTGTGAGCGTGTGTGTGTTACTCTTATGAAACGACAGGTGTGCTAGAAAGGACTGACCTTGTTACCTGCAGCTCCTTCCTTCTCACTCCAGGGCCACGTTCCATTCCAGAGGCTCCGACCTCAGCTGTGTCCTGTACAGGAACTCCTGAGGGAGGGAGGGGGGCGGAGGGGTGTGTGTGTGTGTGTGTGAGTGTGTGTGTGTGTGTGTGTGTGTGTGGGGTGGGGGTGGGGGGGCTCAGTGTATTTGCTGCTCCATCATCAAAAACAAACGTCTGCTGTCGATGCAGCCCACAGCAGACTCACATGAGTCTTATTCCCATCTCTCCTGTGCTGCCTTAATAATTAACATGTATAATAACATGTAATTACCATGTATAGTAGCATGTATAATAACATGTATGACATACAGCTGGTCCATGTAGTCTGAACACTCCGACACGGATGAACACTGGTGAATAAATAATTTGAATCCAACAAATTTGACTGTAGCAACATTTTGTTTTCCTGAGATATTGGAATGAAATCTGGATCAAGATCTTTACATTCTGTTGTTTGTCAAGTGTTGTCGATGATGTCATAGTGTGGGCGTGGCCACAGTGAGGTCAGACCTCCTGGGGAGTAAACTCCTTTGCATCCTTCAGGAGCGCCTTCTCTCTTCTCCTCCTCCACTACTGGGACAGCAACATGGAGGAGGAGAGGAGGAGGTGAGGAGGAGATGAGGAGAGGAGGAGGTAGGGGAGGAGGAGATGAGGAGGATGGGAGGAGTTAGGGGAGGAGAGGAGGAGGTAGGGGAGGACAGGAGGAGGTAGGAGAAGAGGAGATGAGGAGGATGGGAAGAGTTAGGGGAGGAGAGGAGGAGGTGGGGGAGGAGGAGATGAGGAGGAGAGGAGGAGGTAGTGGAGGAGAGGAGGAGGTAGGGGGAGAGGAGGAGGAGATGAGGAGGATGGGAGGAGTTAGGGTAGGAGAGGAGGAGGTAGGGGAGGAGGAGATGAGGAATGGAGGAGGTAGGGGAGGAGAGGAGGAGATAAAGTTAGGAGGAGAGGAGGAGGTAGTGGAGGAGAGGAGGAGGGTTAGGGTTAGGTCTCTATAGTCTGAAGTCAGCAGGCCGACAGTACTGTAGATTTCCCTGATATCTGCTACATACTGAACCGTTCCAGACCATTCCAGGCTGTTCCAGACTGTTCCAGTCCAGGCTCCTGGTCTAATCCTCCGTCTATTCCTGGCTCCAGCCCAGCTGGTAACACTGATATTAGTGGATGGCAGTAATCCAGACCAGATTAGGATTAGAGAGCAGATCAGACCGGTTATCTCTGACACTCTGGTGTTATACAACTTCACTGACTCTCTGCAAACCTGGCAACCCAACTGTTATTATAACCCACTGACTCTCTGCAAACCTGGCAACCCAACTGTTATTATAACCTACTGACACTCTGCAAACCTGGCAACCCAACTGTTATTATAACCCACTGACACTCAGCAAACCTGGCAACGCAACTGTTATTATAACCCACTGACTCTCTGCAAACCTGGCAACCCAACAACTGTTATAACCCACTGACTCTCTGCAAACCTGGCAACCCAACAACTGTTACAACCCTATTCACCTTATTTTTCCCGGGAACCAGTGCCTGAAATGGGCCGGTACTCACCGGTACTGAGTACCGGCACTTCTAATTTTTGTCCACATGACTACCCTTCCTTCTTATTGCGTACCGCCACCTCCTGGCACACCTTAGTTGAATGAAGAGAGTATCTCCGTCTGAAAAAGTGCGCCATAGACTTTATAGGGCTTCATTTAACCAGACAGCATCCTACAGACTGAAGGCAGCTCCGCTCACACACGGTGAGTCAAACTGCAGCCGAAAACAAAGCTGCATAGATCAAGTGAAGAGGTGTCACTCTGGCCCTAAATTAAATAGCCTCTTGTCATTACGTGTTCTGCAATATTAAAACCATTCTACTGACGTACAAAGGCAGATTGTAAAGAATATAATGGCTTACATTCTGATGCAGGACTTTGTGGGCAAAACGACAATGGAATGATATTGTGTAGAACAAATAAATACATTTATATTGTGAGCAGAGTGATGCCTCTTCACTTGATCTGATGGAGCAGAGCAGTCAGTGGAGCACAGGGCCGTTAAAGTGTCAATCATGAAGAAATTCATGGTAATCAAACGTCAATATGTCCAATCAGCACTACTGGTCAGGTGCCGATAGAGAGAGAGGATGTGCGAGCACAAATGAAAGCTATGTTATTGCGCCAAGGAGGAATAAATGTAGTAAAAACTTACATAATGTTAGTTTTCTTATATCATGACTGTCAACAACAAAAGGTCAATATTACTTTGTTGCCACTACCTCCAAAAAGCAATTAGATCACTGATGGAAGCTAACTCATGGCTTAGTAACAGTCTTTTTACTTTTATCCTACATTTACCGTCTTGTGCCGTCTTCACACAGCTGACCGGGAGCACAGCAGGGAGAATTAATCATGATCAATTTCCCCAAATAAAAACCAGGTACAATATATTTACATTGTGGAAGGGGAATCCGCAGAAACTACTGGATCTACTGCAGCAATAAACTTTATGTGGATGATTATTGTGCAATATCGTTTGAAAACGGCATTTATACATCCGGTAAATTCAAGATGTTTACATTGATATTCAATATAGGTTTAAAGATCAGTAAAAGTCGGCTCATCTGATCAAATCATATCGATTTAACCTCCACGCATTTTCAGTCTTTCACTTGAATGGTCCGTTTTTGTTCGGGAGCAGATCCTCATGCTCAGGCGGGAGACGGGTCCAGAGCCTGTTAACAGTGAGACCCGCAGGAGGCGGACTGATAGACATGATTTTAGTTTAAACGACTAGTGTGTTTTGATGTCGACTAGCATGACACTTGAGTTTAAACGAGTAGCGGGCTAAACTCTTCCATCCCTAAAAACACACTACTTTAGTTCCTCCCAGCGGCTCTGCCCACTCCAATAGACAGTACACTGTAATTGAAAATGTTTATGTATGTTATTTCGGGCCACTTTCGTATATCATCCACCCAGTCAGTAATAGCAGATGGATGCGGTACAGTTACTCCAGCCGATCGCCACAGTTTAGATGATGGATGCTCCCACATTTCATTCATTGTTTCCATATCGACAAGCGAGCAGACAAGCTAGCCGGCGTTTAACCGGAAGGACGATTACAGTTGCATTCGAACCGGAAGATAGCAAAGTGGGCGGAGCAGCATGAGGTGAATACACACTGACACTCAGCAAACCTGGCAACCCAAAAACTGTTATTACAACCCTATTCACCTTATGTAGCCCTGCCCATTTGACCCAGTTCCATTCGAACCCGATTGTGTCCCGTCTTCTGTTTCAAGCGCCGGCTGAAAGAGGAAGTGTTTTGAATCTGTAAACCAATCAGATGTAGCGTACGGCGAGTAAAGTTTGTTTACAGTTAAAACTTTGAGTCGGTTGCTGTAAAAACCTGATATGGATACCGTGGTCGACACATGGGAGCAGACGTTTCTACACTGCGGCGGTCGGACCGGACCGCACCTTTCAGGGATCAACATGAGCGACTGGGAGGACGACAGGAGAAAGTGGACAGAAATAACTTACAGGGATTTATTCAGTTATTTGGTGCCATCACTTGGAGGAGAAGATGCCGCTGTGAAGAACTACAGGAGCACTGAAGCCTACCAGCACCTTCAGTTGTTAAGTTTTGTGGAAGGCAAGAAAGTAAGAAATGTTTTTTGTCTACAATGACAAGTAACATCTCCTGTGGTCGATCATACAAGGACATGGTGCCCTACTGAAAGTAAAAACTCAAGTCACAGTAGTTGATAGTCTTACTATAATACACAGTTATGTTACAAATTATTAGCTGTGTTCTTTATCTTGTCTAACAATAAAATAGAATATTACAGGAAGACACTCGGCCCATGTGATGATATGAAGAGTTACTTCAATTCAAATAGCCCATCACAAAACTGAAACTGTGTGATAATGTACAATTTATACCAGGGATGTCCCGATCCGAAAGGTCAGAAGCAGGGGGGCGATCAAGGCATTTTCATTGATCGGTATCGGATACAATACGCCCGATCCAATTCCGATCAATTTATTTACCATCTTCTACCCAATTTACGTAAACTATTGTGAAACTTAGGTGCCGCAAATAGACGCTCTCCATTGGTGCACGTGGGGCCCTAACCCTAACCCTAGTGCTGAAATGTGGAGGAACCGACGGCCAACAGACCTGCAGTGTCTGAGCAGCAGCCGCTATTTGATTCAAAAACAGCGATGCTACCACCATGCTACTGAGAAATGTAGTTAAACTAGTTGCACCAACACTGCGGACCGGTCACCTGCGAGAACTCACCGTATTCTTTAACACAGTGTTTCTTTAAGTATTAGATCTGTTGTGTTGTACGATGCTCTGTTGCTCCGCCTCTTGACAGCTTGCTGAGCGTTCGTCTTCAGCTCAGTGAGCAACAACTAAACATGGTGTACTGCCATGCAGGCTTTGTGCATGGAGTCCTTTATACCTTTTGATGTGGAGAAGATTTGACGTAGTTCACTTGACTCCATATTGCTTACCTTCTGACTCCAATATGAGATTTGACTGGATACTGACTGCATTTCCCAAACTGCAAGTTAAGTTTTATTCTATTGTTTTAATATGAAGATGTTTTTTTATACTAATGGTATAAATTAGGGATGTCCCGATCAACTTTTTTGGTCCCTGATCTTGATCCGATCATTCAATATTTAGTATCTGCCGATACGAGTCCTGATCCAATTTTTTACATATAATAAACAAATCACAGTTCAGTGTATCAAAACATCAAATCAGCAACTCACAGTGATCATAAAAAACTGTCAAACAAATAGGCAGCAAAAAAAAAATCTGTCCTCAATGTTCCGGCTCCCTCCGCCATCTTTCCATCAGTAAAGTCCAGCAGGTGTTCCCTGTGTCTCCTGCACCAGAGACGCCGAGGCATCAGCCGAGGATCGGTCTGTGATGTCACCGTCATACGGAAGTGCTTCTGTCGGCTACACAGACACGGTTCCTCCGCGTGGCGATCCTGAGCGGTTTTATTCCAGACCGCAGCAGAAAGCTCCGCTGCGCTTGAGCTTTAGAAATGTTTGGGAGAATGTAGCTTTGTGGATTCTACTGCACTGCTGGACCAATAAAACAAAACTGAAAGCAGCTACTACATGTGATGTACTGCCATGCAGTCTTTGTGCATGGATCCTTTGTTACCTGATGTGCTTCATGCAACCCTTTTTTCCACCTGCAACACAATTATTAAGAAAGTTATTAGATTTAGTAGTCAGGCATCCTGGCTACTAAATCTTACATGATAAAAAATAGTAATTTCAGCTCTTGGACTCATTCAGAATAATCTGTAATATTCAGTAATGTCTCTTGAGTTGTCTCTTTCTAAATGGGTTGGGGTTTATTTCTCCAGCCATACAGAAACAGGCTGGAGATGTCACAGTAATAAGTCTAATCATATCACTTGGAACCAAAGTAAATTTATTATTAGGATATTCAGATGTCTGCCTTTTTGAATCTGAAAGATTTAGAATTGCTGTATATTGATCCAACCACTTCATTGTTACTTGAAATAAATGTATTTATTTTATTCTGACTGATTTTCTCTGTCTCAGGTCCAGAATGCTGTCCCAGGGACTCACTGGTATAGTGACTGATGAGCAACGCTACTGGAATGCTGGAACCCAGAGGAACCTTGTCCCAAAGCGGTTAGTGGACATCAGCTTCGCACACCACAGAGCCACTGACCAGTTTCAGCACCCAGAGGTAAGGCCACAATGTCCACCCCTGCCTCCCACCCTGCATTTCATTCACATGAGAAGTTGAGGGAGAGCCTGAGCCACCTGAAGCTGCCTTTAGGAAGCCTGCGCTACAAATGTTATAACGCTCAGCCAAGAGAAGAGCCGTCCCAGCCAGATTCCCGTCCACATGGCGAGCATGATGTTTCCACCACCTGCCAGAAGTGTCTGTTATTTTACAGTACCTTCATTGCACTTGACCTGACCAAGTCTGGAGCAGATCACCAAGTAAAATTTAGATTACTACTAGCTCAGCCAAGAGGGTTCCAGTCAGAGCCAGTCCTGAGAGGTTCCTGCAGGAGCATCTCTACCCAAGGTTCCCTGGGAATGCAGCTACATGCTATGGGAAGAGAGTGAGCTGGTAGCTTCCCAGTGGCTGGAAGGCTGTGGCTACTCTGTCAGTCACAGAGGCACTGTGGTCAGCGTAGAAGAGCCATGGCTGTCGGCAAGCCCTGGTGGAGTGTTGAACACTGAGGAACTGTTAGAGATCAAGTGTCCAGTCTTGGGAAAATCCTTTGAGTCTCTGGAAGACCTCTTCAGTAGCAAGACCTCAGATGTGAAGATGGTGGAGGGGGCATTTCAACTTAACCAGGTGCAGCTGGGCATGTTCTCCACAGGGCTGAGAGCATCAAAGCTGCTCATCTGGACCCCATCCCAGCAAGCCTTGATTAGTGTTGTATATAATGCAAATTTCTGTGCTGAGATTATGTCTAGGCTAAAGGCTTTCTATTTTAAATATAAGCTGCCTCATATTGTCAGTGAATTTCAGGCAGGCTGTCATCGAGTGACAGGTACACGCAGCTTTGTGAAAGCTAGATCCAAACTCGCTGTTAAATTCTGCTCTCTAACTCACTCTCTCTCTTCCTAATGCAGGTACCAATGCAAGGCCCTAGGCCTTCTGCACTTCTGGAGAGCTGTAAGGAATTAACAGGTCTAAGCAATTTAACAGTAATTTCAGCTTCATTCATGTGTGAATGCTCGAGCTATCAATTGAAAGAAAAATCAACACACATCAGTGTTCTAGTTTGGTGTTGTTAGTGTCAAACTGACTACAGAAAAGGAGAAAATACTGCACACTCCAAAAATAGCAAAATTGATCAGGAAAAGCGACGACCCGGGCCGACTTTGACAACAAGCTTTAGGAAAGAGGAGAAAACAAACTGTGTTGTTTACATCATCACGTCTTACGGAAATCTCTGCACGGCACACGCTAGCTTCAGGACTGGTTACAGGGTCTGAAATCGCTTATTGCAGGTTTAACAATATGTATAAACATATATAATAATATTCCCACTGTAGACTATTGTAAATGAGACATTTTCATTAACTATCAATCATCACTGGCAAGTGGCAAATGATCATCAGCCTGTTCGGCCCTGCAGACAGCCACAGATGTGCAAGGTGTTTCAGAAGTAGACTACAGTTTATCTAAAATGCAAAGGACACCGTGTGACGCGGCTGAATGCAATATTCTAATACGTGTTATTTCCTGGAGTTAACGTTTTATAAGTATAATTTGTAGTATTGCTAAATGCTTAAATTGAATGTTGAATTAATTTGGTAAGAAACTTTAAATTACACAACTTAAGTTTTCGCCATTAGTATTGTTATTATCATTACAAATTGTCCAACTACTTTTGAACAAACAACCAGTGCAAACAGAAGAGCTTGATAATTGATCATTTGACGTACCTGACTGCCTGACCAGCAGCTGATGTGGTTTCTTCACCGGAGCGTCAAAGCCGAGCCACTCTTCCAGGTCCGGATGCTCTTTGTTGGCTTTTTATCCACAAAGTGGAAAATAACACTCAGAAGGACGTTTGGGTTTTTGAGGTTCAAAGCCTTCGACCAGAGTTCGCTAAGCAAACCTGGCAGCCCAACAACTGTTATTATAACCCTATATACACTGACACTCAGCGAACCTGGCAACCCAACAACTGTTATTATAACCCTATATACACTGACACTGAGCAAACCTGGCAACCCAACAACTGTTATTATAACCCTATATACACTGACACTGAGCAAACCTGGCAACCCAACAACTGTTATTATAACCCTATATACACTGACACTCAGCGAACCTGGCAACCCAACAACTGTTATTATAACCCTATATACACTGACACTGAGCAAACCTGGCAACCCAACAACTGTTATTATAACCCTATATACACTGACACTCAGCGAACCTGGCAACCCAACAACTGTTATTATAACCCTATATACACTGACACTGAGCAAACCTGGCAACACAACAACTGCTATTCAGCTCGTTTGAGATGAGCCTGCGCAGTTTTGACCAGCGCCTTGCTCGGCCCGGTGCATGATGGTTCTGACGAGGTGGGCGGAGCCTGTGGCGCGAGGTGCTGCAGCTGCTCTCCACTGACTGCACAGCTCAAAGGATGATGGGAAACGCCTGGAGCTGAGCGTTCACTGGCTCACAGTCGTATCGCCCCGCCCACAGTGAAACGAAGAGACTGCACTGTTTTTTATCTATTCTGATGTCACTCTGCGAGCCGTCAGGCAGAAACCAAATGTTTTGATTTGTATGTTTTGTCTGTTTACATGTTATTATTATGCTCCAGACATGATGATACAATGTATTTTCCATGAATGGCTCCTCTCTGCCAAGCCACGCCCATTTCAACATAAAACAACTGAGCCACACTATCAATATAAAACGAACTGGATCAGTGCCCGGTGTGCCCGGTGTGCACGGTGTGCCCGGTGTTCCCGGTGTGCACGGTGTTCACGGTGTGCCCGGTGTGCCCGGTGTGCCCGGTGTTCCCGGTGTGCCCGGTGTTCACGGTGTTCACGGTGTGCCCGGTGTTCCCGGCAGACCATTCTCTCCGCAGAGCCGCAGCATTTTATGGTAAATGCAGCGGCAGCGCGGCGTTCGGAGAGTGCTGAATCTGCTCCGATTGTCCATGTTCGCCGGTTGTCAGCAGTCAGTTGGCTCGAATAAACTACTTCCCTAGTAACCAACTAACATAGCAACCATTAACCAATCATAGCCTCGGAACTGACTGCGGCGTTTGGAGAGGCCTCCGCAGTTTCATTTATGAGAGGAGCGCGGAGCTCGGTGCAGATCCTCCACAGACCCCCTCGCCGCACAGACCCTCCACACCGCCAACACCGGCACGCCGCTCAAACCATACATTTGCCTTAAGTTGTTACAGCAGATGAT
>NW_027605188.1:112500-160000 GCF_048128805.1 Centroberyx gerrardi
AAAGCTGTTCGAATTCTCTACATGCTAAGGAAAGGTGCTTCAATGCTTCCTTACTTAGCTCCTTTAGCATAGGATACACTGGACCATCCTTTACGAAAGGAAAGGAGATAATGCCGTCCCACAATTCCTTGCGGCAGCAACATTTAAAGCGACGCACCGTTCGGCCGTTCACGAAAACAAACGATCATGACCGACAAGGGACGCAGATCATCAAGCAAGTTACCGTTGCTTATTAAGCATTTTCCATCTTATGCCATAGCTTGCTAATATGCTTATATGTTTTGAACTTTCAACAATATGTTAAACCCATAGAGGAGAACTACGAACGTTACGCTGCTGTTGTAAAATGATCAAAGTGAAGTTAACGTTGTAGCGTAACCTATGCTCAGTTTGCATTAGTTATTTCTTCATTCTGAGCGTTGTTGTATTGCCAGCCTTTAGGAATATCACTAATTAATTTTACTTCAGTCACAGATGCTGAAACCCTTTCCTTAATAAAGGCTTGAATCAGCCATAACAACTTCAAAGCACAATCAAGTCATTCAAGGTGTTTACTGAGTTGTGTGGTGGTTCTTAAGCTATTATATGCATAGGCTTATAATTAGGGACCCCCGATAACGTTTTTTGCCGCCGATCGCCGATCGTCTGTGAGCCATATCTGCCGATAACGATCGGCCATACCGATAGTTTTTTTGTTTTGTTATAGCAGCTGGTATAGCAGTATTACAGGTCTAACAGTTTCCATTTTACATACATTTCATCCATCAAATTGAGTCCTGGTTAAAAAGTATCCACATTTTCTTTTTTTCTACCTCAATATTTACTTGATCATTATATAAACAAAACCATGTGTTCTAGGTAGCAACATGATTTAGTGAGATAACGAAGCACAAGACTCAGACTGTTGCCACTTGCCTGTGCTGTTGAGTTGAGTTAAATAAATGGAGATGCCCTCCGAAGATATATATCCGTTTCAGTGTTTTTGTATAAGTGAATGTTCTTAAGAGAGAGAGAAATGAGACTTTTCAGTTGCCTCTCCTGGGGGCGTGTCCACCAACCGACCTGCTGAGCGATTTGGCCACATCAGGTGAGGGTGGAGCGGGGAGCTGAGAACACGTCTCCGGGTGTTGTTGCTACGCTAAACGTTTAGCATAGCTAACGTTAGCTATTAAACGGCAGGATGCAGGCTCTTGGTCCCGCCCCTGCTTCATCCTTATTGGTTGGTAGAACTCTGAAGTGACATTGACGAGCGGTGCGCTTCACAAAAGTTGAACTAGTTTCAACTGGAGAACAGGTACAGCGCTCACGGCGCTCGGCGCTAAAAAGAGGTGAGGTACCCGTTTTGGGTTGTTGGCGCTGAAAGCGCCGCTTTTCCGTTGGAATTAATGACAGAACAGCGCCAGCGCTTTCCTCACAGGTCTTTGGTGACACCGGCAGGGTCTCGACCGCCGTCCGGTTCAGGACCGGGCAGCGGTGCAGAGTGCAGACCGGTATGTAAACAAACTCACACGGCTCACGTGTTTTGCGTCATCGATCGGTTTTTGCAATCCGCGACTATAAAGCATTATCGGAATTATCTGATCTCATATTTATACTGAATATCGGCCGATTCCGATTGCTGGCCGATCGATCGTGGCATCCATACTTATAATCAGATCATAATCAGCATATTAACTATAACACAGAAGTCTGTCTTTCTAGAAAAAGGGATATGAGACGTTTTTAGCCAGATGATGTTTTTAATTCAATATAAGTCATATATAAGTTATATAAGTCACATGATTAATCAGAGGCCCCATTGTGCGAGTTTTAGGTTGCTACCAACTTCATCTGCAAACAAGTTCTAATACAAGGCTAACTCAATATTCTACTAGACAGTTAGCCCTGTTATGAAGGTCATATTATATAAGTCATATTACAAACAAATTCTGACTCACTGTTTACTAATGCTGCCAAGCTAATGGTAACACAAGGCTGACCCAAACAAGCTAGAAATCTGATGCTAGCACCTGGCTAACCCAAGAATGCTACCAAGCTAGCGCTAACACAAGTCTGACACAAGCATTCTACCAAGCTATTGCTAACACAAGACTATCTCAAGCATTCTACCAAGCTAATGCTAACACAAGACTAACTCAAGCATGCTACCAAGCTAATGCTAGCACAAGACTATCTCAAGCATTCTACCAAGCTAATGCCTGCTTTAAACGCTAACCATAACCTGTCCACAGACGCCTAATTCACCAAGCAGTGCTAACACTGATCTGCCTACAAATCCTCTGCAACCTCAACAGGCTTCAATCGTACGTTCCAACCTCGCTGCTCCACCTCAGCTGCCAGATCAGAATACTTGAGCATCTTCCTTTCATAAGATTCATCTACTGCATCTTCCCATGGCACTGTGAGCTCCACAAAATACACAAAATACACAAAATACACAATCCGTTCTGACTCCACACACCAGGTCAGGTCTTAGGTTTGAGCTGACTCTCTCTTGGGATTACAAGCCGTTTCCCTAAATCCACTGCCATTTGCTACAGCAGTAGTACTGCAGTAGTAGTAATACTGCAGTAGTAGTAGTAGTACCTGTAAGCGTATTGACACCACGACTCCACAGATCTCCTCTCCCACCATGAACTGCTACAGATATCAGTAATACTACAGTACAATATGTTGTAGTACAGTAGTAGTAGTAGTACAGTCATAGTAGTTCTAGAGTAGTACTGCAGTAGTAGTAATACTGCAGTAGTAGTAGTAGTACCTGGAAGCGTATGGACACCACGACTCCACAGATCTCCTCTCCCACCATGAACTGCTCTCCCAGCATGGCCAGGATGATGTTCTCCCAGAAACGACTGGCCAAACCTTTACGGAGACGGATGATCCATTTACCTCCGCTTCTGTTAGCCTCGTCCTGGAGAGAGAGACAGGTTAGAGAGAGAGACAGGTAGAGAGAGAGAGAGAGAGAGAGAGAGAGAGAGAGACAGAGAGAGAACGTTAGGGAGAGAAAGGTTAGAGAGACAGAGAGAAAGAGAGAGAGACAGAGAGAGAGACAGACAGAGAGAGACAGAGAGAGAGAGAGAGACAGAGAGAACGTTAGAGAGAGAAAGGTTAGAGAGAGAGAGAGACAGAGGGAGAAAGAGACAGAGAGAGAGAGACACAGAGAGAGACACAGAGAGAGAGAGAGAGAGAAAGGTTAGAGACAGAGAGAGAGAGAGAGACACAGAGAGAGAGACAGAGAGAATGTTAAAGAGAGAAAGGTTAGAGAGAGAGAGAGAGAGACGGAGGGAGAGAGAGACAGAGAGAGAGACACAGAGAGAGAGACACACACAGAGAGAGAGAGAAAGGTTAGAGACAGGTAGAGAGAGAGAGAGAGAGACAGAGGGAGAGAGAGAGAGAGACAGGATGATGTTCTCCCAGAAACGACTGTCCAACCCTTTACAGACAGATGATCCATACTGTCTGTCTGTTATAGAAACGTCACCATGTTACACTGTAGCAGCAGTAGTACTGTAGTCGTAATAGTAGTAGTAGTACTGTAGCAGCAGCAGTACTGTAGTCGTAATAGTAGTAGTAGTACTGTAGCAGCAGCAGTACTGTAGTCGTAATAGTAGTAGTAGTACTGTAGCAGCAGCAGTACTGTAGTCGTAATAGTAGTAGTAGTACTGTAGCAGCAGTAGTACTGTAGTCGTAATAGTAGTAGTAGTACTGTAGCAGCAGCAGTACTGTAGTCGTAATAGTAGTAGTAGTACTGTAGCAGCAGCAGTACTGTAGTCGTAATAGTAGTAGTAGTACTGTAGCAGCAGCAGTACTGTAGTCGTAATAGTAGTACTAGTACTGTAGCAGCAGCAGTACTGTAGTCGTAATAGTAGTAGTAGTACTGTAGCAGCAGCAGTACTGTAGTCGTAATAGTAGTAGTAGTACTGTAGCAGCAGCAGTACTGTAGTCGTAATAGTAGTAGTAGTACTGTAGCAGCAGCAGTACTGTAGTCGTAATAGTAGTAGTAGTACTGTAGCAGCAGTAGTACTATAGTCGTAATAGTAGTAGTACTGTAGCAGCAGTAGTAATAGTAGTAGAAGTAGTAGCAGAAGCACTACAGTGGTAGCAGTAGTAGTACTATAGCAGTAGTAGTAGTACTACAGTCATACTATAGTTGCAGTACTATAGCAGTACTACTACTATAACACTAACAATACTACAGTAGTACTATAGTAGTAGTGGTAGTATTACAGCAGTACTATAGTAGTGTTACTATTACAGTAGTACTACAGTAGTACTTGTAGTTATAGTAGTACTTGTACCTCTCACAGTAGTAGCACTACAGTAGTACTACAGTAGTAGTGTTAGTATTACAGCAGTACTACAGTAGTAGTGTTAGTATTACAGCAGTAGTAGTGTTAGTATTACAGCAGTACTACAGTAGTAGTGTTAGTATTACAGCAGTAGTAGTGTTAGTATTACAGCAGTACTACAGTAGTAGTGTTAGTATTACAGCAGTACTACAGTAGTAGTGTTAGTATTACAGTAGTACTACAGTAGTAGTGTTAGTATTGCAGTAGTACTACAGTAGTACTACAGTAGTAGTGTTAGTATTACAGTAGTACTACAGTAGTAGTGTTAGTATTACAGTAGTACTACAGTAGTAGTGTTACAATTACAGTAGTACTACGGTAGTACTTGTAGTTATAGTAGTACTTGTACCTCCCACAGTAGTAGTACTACAGTAGTAGTGTTAGTATTACAGTAGTACTACAGTAGTACTACAGTAGTAGTGTTAGTATTACAGTAGTACTACAGTAGCAGTGTTAGTATTACAGTAGTACTACAGTAGTAGTGTTAGTATTACAGTAGTACTACAGTAGTACTACAGTAGTAGTGTTAGTATTACAGTAGTACTACAGTAGTAGTGTTAGTATTACAGCAGTACTACAGTAGTAGTGTTAGTATTACAGTAGTACTACAGTAGTAGTGTTAGTATTACAGCAGTACTACAGTAGTAGTGTTAGTATTACAGTAGTACTACAGTAGTACTACAGTAGTAGTGTTAGTATTACAGCAGTACTACAGTAGTAGTGTTAGTATTACAGTAGTACTACAGTAGTACTACAGTAGTAGTGTTAGTATTACAGTAGTACTACAGTAGTACTACAGTAGTAGTGTTAGTATTACAGCAGTACTACAGTAGTAGTGTTAGTATTACAGCAGTACTACAGTAGTAGTGTTAGTATTACAGTAGTACTACAGTAGTAGTGTTAGTATTACAGTAGTACTACAGTAGTACTACAGTAGTAGTGTTAGTATTACAGTAGTACTACAGTAGTAGTGTTAGTACTACAGTAGTACTACAGTAGTAATCAGGGATACAAACACATGTATGGTGAAAAAAGAGTGACAGTGTAATATAACCATGTGACGAAGGCCTGTGCTTAAATAAATAGGAACTTCTGTTTAATATATGCTGTGTTCACTGACACACTTCCTAGCGTTTGCTGCTTTTTTTTTTTCTTTTTTTACTAAAAGAATAAATTTTATTTCAGCACTAAGTCATTTCCCAACCGGTACAAACATGACGGCCATCTTTGTCTCTTTCTGAGCGTTCCTCCTCCCTGTGAGATCAGATCAGCCAGACGAAAAAAAAAAAAAAAAAGCAGCTTTCTTTTTCTTGTCTTTCCTCAGTCAGGTGCTTCCATTATGCTAACGATGATGACAAATTATACCAACCATAATCAAACAGCAATAATGATGATGATAATTATATAATAATATGGATGAAACTTTAAATCTTTTACGCTGAACAGATAGTATATTTTTGTGGCCCTGGGTAAATCGGTACATGCATCAGTGCACGTTGTTGAAGGCATGATGGACCAATGTTACAACAAAATGGTTCACACTAGCTGCGATTACAGGGGCGTTTTTTTCATTCTGAATGAAATCATTCCGGAGGAAGATTGCCACGCAAGTGTTTACATGAGCGCTAATATAACGATCGCATTAAGATGTGTGTTTACACGCTCCACAGTCTGTAATCAGAATAAAAGAATCCAGCACTCTAACACGGGCTTACGTTTTTAAAAGATGGACCTGCGTCGGTGATTTCTTTACTGCTTTACTGCTACTACTTTCTTTACTACTTTCTGATGAAGCAACAGTTTTATCACAACATACGACTCCATAAGTGTCAGAAAAAGACATTTTGTTTTGCCCCCGCAATGATTGGGTCCGTTTGTAATTTTCACCTGTAAACCGAAATTGGCCCGGAGAGGCGGAGTCAGGACTTGATATAAAACGGGCTGCACCGCCCACATCAAGCCCGAGCGCCCCGGGGTTAATAACAAGCACACCCATTCCAATCCTCCCGGAAAAAAAGGGTAACGTAACTGACATTACTTACGTAAAATGCGTGAGCGTGTGCAGAAAGAGGCGAGATAAAGAAAGTGATCGGATCGTTTATTATGAGTGTTTACATGATGAAATTTTATCCATCGACTGGATTATGAAAGGGTTAAACAGCTCTCTCACACAGAAGGAAATTTCATTCGGATCGGCAAGTTTATTCTGCCGATCCGTTTATTCATTATATGAGGCATTTTTATTCTGTTTGGGCTGCTATTCTGATTAAAGGCTCCATGTAAACGCAGCTACTGAACAACTTGCCCCCCCCCCCCCCCCCCCCCCAAAAAAAAAAAACTCTTCGGATCGGGACGATTCACACAAGTCACCCAAACTGACGTGAAAAAAGCGACATTCACCGAAAAGCGAGTTGTTTGCATCCCTGAGTAATGGTAGTATTACAGTAGTACTACAGTAGTAGTAGTAGTAATGGTAGTATTACAGTAGTACTACAGTAGTAGTAGTAGTAATGGTAGTATTACAGTAGTACTACAGTAGTAGTAGCAATGGTAGTAGTATTATAGTACTTGTACCTCCCACAGTAGTACTACAGTAGTAGTAGTAGTAATGGTAGTATTGTAGTACTTGTACCTCCCACAGTAGTACTACAGTAGTAGTAGTAGTAATGGTAGTATTGTAGTACTTGTACCTCCCACAGTAGTACTACAGTAGTAGTAGTAGTAATGGTAGTATTACAGTAGTACTACAGTAGTAGTAGTAGTAATGGTAGTATTACAGTAGTACTACAGTAGTAGTAGTAGTAATGGTAGTATTACAGTAGTACTACAGTAGTAGTAGCAATGGTAGTAGTATTATAGTACTTGTACCTCCCACAGTAGTACTACAGTAGTAGTAGTAGTAATGGTAGTATTGTAGTACTTGTACCTCCCACAGTAGTACTACAGTAGTAGTAGTAGTAATGGTAGTATTGTAGTACTTGTACCTCCCACAGTAGTACTACAGTAGTAGTAGTAGTAATGGTAGTATTACAGTAGTACTACAGTAGTAGTAGTAGTAATGGTAGTATTACAGTAGTACTACAGTAGTAGTAGCAATGGTAGTAGTATTATAGTACTTGTACCTCCCACAGTAGTACTACAGTAGTAGTAGTAGTAATGGTAGTATTACAGTAGTACTACTGTAGTAGTAATGGTAGTATTACAGTAGTACTACAGTAGTAGTAGTAGTAATGGTAGTATTGTAGTACTTGTACCTCCCACATGGGTTTGATTCCCTCTTTAAACAGATGGAAGTCGCTGTGTCCGGTCAGATCTCCCGGACGCACCAGATGACTGTAGAACTTCCAGAACTGTTCCACCTGCACACACACACACACACACACACACACACACACACACACAGGTATACACACACACACGCGCACACACAGGTATACACACACACACGTGCACACACAGGTATACACACACACACACACACACACACACACACACACACACACACACACAGGTATACACACACACACACACACGTATACACACACACACACACACACACACACACACACACACACACAGGTATACACACACACACACACACACAGGTATACACACACACACACACACACAGGTATACACACACACACACACACACACACACACACACACAGGTATACACACACACACACACACGTATACACACACACACACACACACACACACACACACACACACAGGTAAATATCAGGTGACCCGTCACTCAGCAGGTTCATTCTGTTTCTCCAGTCAAAGTGATGGAAAACGCTGACTGGTCGTTTGTCATTTTAATAAAGAACAGAGCTGAATGTGTAAATCTCCCATCAGCCATCATGTTTTAATCAGTCTGCTGTCAGACTGCATGTTGAACTTTAATTCATCTTAATTAACCTAATGCAGAATCTCTCTCTTTGTTACTTATTTAGACAGTTTGGGAGCATTTTGTTGTTTTCCACCTTTTTATCTTTTTTAATACAAATTATTACAAAACATGAGAACTTTAAACAAACACAGAACCTAGTGCTGTATAGAGATGATGTGTATCCACACACACACACACAGTATCTGTATACAGACAGATCACTGTGTGTGTGTATGTGTGTGTGTGTGTGTGTATCCAGAGTGTGTGATGAGTGTAAACTGTATTCAGCTTTTATGTCTAAGCACCAAAACCAGTTTGTTCTATTTAAAAAGTAGATGAACTGTAAATGTCCTGATGCCACTGTGCCGATCTGTCGGATGTTTTGTAATATATTAGTTTATATATTTATATATATTTAAATATATTTATAAATATATCTGCGTACGTACCGAAGCCACCGTTCCGATCTGTCTGATGTTTTGTAATATATTAGTTTATATATTTATATAAATTTAAATATATTTATAAATATATCTGCGTACGTACCGAAGCCACCGTTCCGATCTGTCTGATGTTTTGTAATATATTAGTTTATATATTTATATAAATTTAAATATATTTATAAATATATCTGCTACGTACCGAAGCCACCGTTCCGATCTGTCGGATGTTTTGTTCGTAACTCTGAGAACTCGCCGGGCGACTGGGAGTTCTTCTGCTGTACCAGAAGGTGTAGTTATACTGCAGGGGGTGTTCCCCTGATCCTGGAGACACCGTCTGCAGACAGACAGGTAGAGAGACAGACAGACAGGTAGAGAGACAGACAGGTTAACACCAGAAGGTGTAGTTATACTGCAGGGGGTGTTCCCCTGATCCTGGAGACACCGTCTGCAGACAGACAGGTAGAGAGACAGACAGGTAGAGAGACAGACAGACAGGTAGAGCGACAGACAGGTAGAGAGACAGACAGCCAGGTAGAGAGACAGACAGGTAGATCAGTTAGACAGGTAGATTTAAGGGGGAGGAGCTTGAGCCGGTCTGGATTTTGACAACATGTTTTATAAAAGAGAAGAAAACAGAAACACAGCTGGATGTTGGTTCATGTCATGATGTCATCATTATGTCATCATGTTAAATCTGCACAGCAGCTTCAGGATTGGTCAGAAGGTGTGATGTCACCACGTCGGCTACTAGCTTTGTGTTTCAGCAGAAGGGTTTCCTGAGAGAAATCTGATAAGTATCTGATATGAAACACAGAGACGAACAACAGAAGGATCTCAGAGCAGGAAGCTGCTCAGCAGGAGTGTGAAGGGTTAACTGAGGTCAGGAGGGTCTGGGATCGAAGGGTTATCTGAGGTCAGGAGGGTCTGGGATCGAAGGGTTAACTGAGGTCAGGAGGGTCTGGGATCGAAGGGTTATCTGAGGTCAGGAGGGTCTGGGATCGAAGGGTTAACTGAGGTCAGGAGGGTCTGGGATCGAAGGGTTAAGTGAGGTCAGGAGGGTCTGGGATCGAAGGGTTATCTGAGGTCAGGAGGGTCTGGGATCGAAGGGTTATCTGAGGTCAGGAGGGTCTGGGATCGAAGGGTTAACTGAGGTCAGGAGGGTCTGGGATCGAGACCCTAAACCAGTTCTAGACATCAGAAACACTGAAGTACCAAACCCCGAGTCCGTGTGGCACCTGAGGAGCATCTGATCAGGTTAGAAGTCTGGAACTGTCTGTCTGTCTGTCTGTCTGTCTGTCTGCAGACTGCAGACTAGTGGACTGCAGACTCGTGGACTGCAGACTGGTGGACTCTGGTTTTATGCTGACGCTGACTGAAGCTCAGCGTGACTACGTGAGTTCGCAGGACTCGGGGGGCGGGACTACACAGAGGCAAATGGGACCGGCCGTTATCCCTTGCTCGTTGCCGTGGAGACCACCGACCCGAAATCCACGTTACACAATCTGAAGGTGCAGATCAGAGGAGTCCAGCAGCTGCAGCTGGATCTGCTTCATCACCTCAGCAGGTGTTAAGGACTCTGCTGTTTCCCTCATGTCGGACATCAGCTGACGTGTCGCATCTGTCCTGCAATGAATTATGGGAAATACTGCCAGAGAAGTCTGAACCCGTTAATATAGAACCCGTTACCATAGAACCCGTTAACATAGAACCCGTTAATATAGAACCCGTTAATATAGAACCTCCTTAATATAGAACCCGTTAACATAGAACCCGTTAACATAGAACTCGTTAATATAGAACCTCCTTAATATAGAACCCGTTAACATAGAACCCGTTAATATAGAACCCGTTAATATAGAACCTCCTTAATATAGAACCCGTTAACATAGAACCCGTTAACATAGAACCCGTTAGAACCTCCTTGATAGAACTTGATAGAACCTCCCTGTGCCGCACCTAGAGCTAAAATCAACGACTATCATGTAACCATGGCTACGCGATAGCAACAGAAAAAGATTAGAAACGTTGGAAATTTGCAAACGTCTACAAACACATCAACAAATAGGTACGTTATCGAGTGTAAAGTATGCTGTAAGGATTCATGTTAGTTTGCCTCCTAATACCCTAAACCAGTCATCTAGATAGTCGCCTACAACCTGGCTAGAATTAATATAAACAACAAGTGACATCAAGCGGTTTAACTGTTATTTTCAACAGAGCAAAAGTTAGGCATTTCCCCCTCAGTAACCATTACTGATGGCTAAAGAAAGTTGTAGATTTGTTGTTCGTCAGTTCAGTGATCTAAACTCATGTCCAAGATATAACTCAGTGGTCGTCCACCCCCCCCCCCCGTGTCGCTCTCCATACCAGCTGAATGTCTGGAGCATCTCTCCTTAGCAAGTGAAGTGAATTGAAGTGGAGCATTATACACATCGGGAATGTAGCTTGTTACATCATCTGGGAGACTGAAATGTTCGGATTATTGAAATATGCATGACAGACACGTGGAAACGTTATGAAATCGCTGTATAAAGTACGTATTCTGCATAGATGAATACAAATAATCACCCCAAGTGTCTATAATACTCTATAATACTGGCTAACACCCAAGTCTGAACGCACCACCGGGGAGTGTAGCCTAGTTTAGGCTCCGATGCTGTGTGCGTATCTCTGCTCGGGGAAAACCAAATCTAAATCATCATACTGTTCAAAAGGATGTAATCCGTCCCGGAGGACGCGTCGCCGACATAAACCGCCCTGGATTAGTTCCTCCTGCTCCTCCAGCAAGTTAAAAATGTCTGTCAGATTGATCCGCCGTGCCGACGGTTATTTTACGGAGGACTTCACACCTAGTAGGAGGTCGGTGTAGTTGGAACTATTTCAGTTGGTGCAACCGTTAAAATTTTAGTAATATGTAAACTTGGATTTAGTGAGACTTTACGTTCAAACTAGGCTACGTTTGAATTTAAGTTCAGATGGTACAACTGGCTGCAGGTCCGCAAGTCTGCAGGTCCGCAAGTCCGCAAGTCTGCAGGTCCGCAAGTCTGCAGGTCCGCAAGTCCACAAATCTGCAGGTCCGCAAGTCCACAAGTCTGCAGGTCCGCAAGTCTGCAGGTCCGCAAGTCCACAAGTCTGCAGGTCCGCAAGTCTGCAGGTCCGCAAGTCCACAAGTCTGCAGGTCCGCAAGTCTGCAGGTCCGTAAGTCTGCAGGTCCGCAGGTCCGCAAGTCCACAAGTCTGCAAGTCCACAAGTCTGCAGGTCCGCAAGTTCACAAGTCTGCAGGTCCGCAAGTCCACAAGTCTGCAAGTCCGCAAGTCTGCAGGTCCGCAAGTCCGCAGGTCTGCAGGTCCGCAAGTCCACAAGTCTGCAGGTCCGCAAGTCCACAAGTCCGCAAGTCTGCAGGTCCGCAAGTCCACAAGTCCGGAGGTCTGCAAGTCTGCAGGTCCGCAAGTTCACAAGTCTGCAGGTCCGTAAGTCCACAAGTCTGCAGGTCCGCAAGTCTGCAGGTCCGTAAGTCCACAAGTCTGCAGGTCCACAAGTCTGCAGGTCCACAAGTCCACAGGTCCGTAAGTCCACAAGTCCGCAGGTCTGCAAGTCTGCAGGTCCGCAAGTTCACAAGTCTGCAGGTCCGCAAGTCTGCAGGTCCGTAAGTCCACAAGTCTGCAGGTCCACAAGTCTGCAGGTCCACAAGTCTGCAGGTCCGCAAGTCCGCAGGTCCGCAAGTCCGCAGGTCCGCAAGTCCACAAGTCTGCAGGTCCACAAGTCTGCAAGTCCACAAGTCTGCAGGTCCTCAAGTCCACAAGTCTGCAGGTCCGCAAGTCCACAAGTCTGCAAGTCCGCAAGTCTGCAGGTCCGCAAGTCCGCAGGTCCGCAGGTCTGCAGGTCCGCAAGTCCGCAAGTCTGCAGGTCCGCAAGTCCACAAGTCCGCAAGTCTGCAGGTCCGCAAGTCCACAAGTCCGGAGGTCTGCAAGTCTGCAGGTCCGCAAGTTCACAAGTCTGCAGGTCCGCAAGTCTGCAGGTCCGTAAGTCCACAAGTCTGCAGGTCCACAAGTCTGCAGGTCCACAAGTCTGCAGGTCCACAAGTCCACAGGTCCGTAAGTCCACAAGTCTGCAGGTCTGCAAGTCTGCAGGTCCGTAAGTCCACAAGTCTGCAGGTCCACAAGTCTGCAGGTCCACAAGTCTGCAGGTCCGCAAGTCCGCAGGTCCGCAAGTCCACAGGTCCATAAATCTAAAGGTCCGCTGAAGTCCGGACATTTGGATTCAGCCAATAAAAGACCGGATGGAAAACATAAAACCACAGAAGAAGAGAAAAACCTCTGTGGTTACGTCTGTCTCATGTTGATGACATCACCTTGCGGCGGTTGTTGTTGTTGTTGTTGGTCCCGTTGTCGTCGTCACGGCAACACACCGACTCCTCCTGGTCCTCCTCATCCTTCAGACTGGAACACACACACACACACACACACACACACCTGTTAACTGCTGTGTTATGTATTTTGTAGCTTACGGTTCTAATGTTCTTTATGTTCTTTATGTCAGTAACTGACGGTTCCAGCTGGTTCATAAATACTGTAAGTTACGGCTCTAATGTTCTTTATTGTATTTATTTAACTCACGGTTCCAGCTGGTTCATTCCTGTTCTAATGTTCTGTATTAATGTTCTTTACCTCAGTAACTCACGGTTCTAATGTTATTGTATTTATGTTCTTTATGTTCTATATTTTAGTAACTCACGGTTCTAATGTTATTGTATTTATGTTCTTTATGTTCTATATTTTAGTAACTCACGGTTCTAATGTTATTGTATTTATGTTCTTTATGTTCTATATTTTAGTAACTCACGGTTCTAATGTTCTTCATGTTCTCTACCTCAGTAACTTCGGGTTCTAATGTTCTGTATGTTCTTTATCTCGGTAAGTCGCGGTTCTAATGTTATTTAGTGTTCTTCATGTTATTTATTGAACTCACGGTTCTAATGTTATTTAGTGTTCTTCATGTTATTTATTGAACTCACGGTTCTAATGTTATTTAGTGTTCTTTATGTTATTTATTGAACTCACGGTTCTAATGTTATTTAGTGTTCTTCATGTTATTTATTGAACTCACGGTTCCAGCTGGTTCATTCCTGTTCGGTCAAACTTCATAAACCTGCTGCTGTTTCTCCGTCTGGTTTCTGTTCACTGGTTTCTATTTGTTTTAGTTTTATTTCTTTTATTTCGTTTATTTCTTCTCTCTCTGCGGCTCAGCCTCAATGCTCTCCGACGCTCTTCCTGGTCTGATACAGCGCATGCGCAGTAGTTGCGGACGGGCAGCGAGAAGGGACAAGTGTCTTCTTCTCTGTTTTAACCCTCCGCCTCTCTGCCGGCGGACCGAGGCTCCGACACACAGCACGTTAACGGCTGAGTCATTTGAAGTAAACCTGCCATCCCCCCTGAAATAAACTCGTCAAAACCGTAAACAACTGGTTCAGTCCGTTTTATCACCAAAGTGTTCCGGCTGGAGGGTTAGGGTGCATGTGGACCAGAAAAGAAGAGATGAACTTCTACCAGTCCACACACACACACACACACACACGCCTTCCAGCCCTATCTTTCTACATTGAGTTTGCCTTTGATAATGGCCATAGAATGTTTCATTTCATGTCATTATATATATATATATGTATATATATGTTGTGGTATTATATGTCGTTTTTGTTTACCCTCGTTCAGAGAGAGAGAGCACACCGGAAACATACTGCCCTTCACCTGATGTTGTGTTAACTTATTAACATAATATAATTATAGCCTACATGGGGTTTCTGCTATGACTACCGTATTTCCACAATTAAAAGCCGGTACTCCACTAATTTAGCCGTGCAAGTCACTGAAGTTTCTACAACACGGTCCTGCAAATACTTCACAATAAAAGCCTTGTGTTAACAAATGAAGGGATTCTGTGCACAGAAACGCTAGAGGGCTTTTAATTTGAAACGGAAGCAGGAAGTGTTGAGTTAAAAAAAATACTTACATTTTTCATGTCTGTGACATATTCTACAGATATAGACATTGAAACTGTATTGAAAGGTGTAATGCTGCTGGTATGATGTCAATATGACTATCAACAGATCATTTTCACCGAGAACCGCGCGGCGTCACGTGGAAAAAATAGGCGACACGTCGATTCTCTAGATGAGCCGCAGCCTAAGTAAGGAAGTTGTTGTACATGAATTACGATCTTAATATGCTTTGCTTACTACCACCTTATAAGGCCCATACTGAGCAAAGCATATTAAGATCGTAATTCATGTACAACAACTTCCTTGCTTACTATCAATAAGCAGTAATTAAGTTAATGGCCTAGTAGTTGTAGAATATGGTCATGCAGAATAAGGCATTAATAAGTGCTTTATAATGACTAATAAAGAGCCAATATGCTACTAATATGCATGCTAATAAGCAACTAGTTAATGGTGAATATGTGTACCTTAATATAAAGTTGTTTTTTTTTCTGACAACTGAACATTTGATCACTTGAGGGTTTCAACGGCAATATCTCACAGCAAAATCCAAGCTTTTGAGATTAAGGTTATCAGCAAGGTCCATGATGACCACTGATTACAAGTTAAGCTATCAATTACATTTTTTTTTTCTCAGCATGAAGGCTCTGATTCAAGCACAGAGGAGGATGAGTGGGTGGAAGAGGAGGACATGTTTGTCCCAGCCACTGCTGCCCAGGCTTCACGCAGCGCCCAACAGGAAGTCCAAACGATCTCATCACAGCAAAACGATTATGGAACGTACATCAACCTCATAAATGAGACATCAGATGAAGATGATGATGATGACCTGTACAGTGCTATCATTGCCAGTATTGAGGATAAGACGTAAGTGTTTTGTGCATATTTTACTACAGTAAAGATTTAACGTTAGGCTTTGGCAGAGTGGAAGTTTGACAATAAGTAGAAAATACAAACTATAAGCATTTAGACTGTGACACATTTTTGTTGTTTAGCCTCTGTAGTCCTGAAAATTGGATTGGAAATGAAACAATGGCTATGAGGTTAAAGTGCCAACTTTCTGCTTTAATTTGAATGTATTTACATTAGTGTCAAATGAACAGTGTTGGAGCTTTAGCCCTTTTTCTTAAAGTTCATCAGCGAACCCCTTAAAGATGGATCCACGCCCACGCTTTGCTGATGAGATGAAAGATCTCTGTCATTGTTCATGTAAGCAGTTACTGATAGATCTGTAATTCTTATTTTTAGGCGGCCAAAAGAACACATCCCCATTCATAGAGATATAGCAGTGTGTCTAACCCTAAGTGTTATATCTCTATGTCCCCGTTAGTCAAATTCTGAGTGAACTCGGTGACAAAATTGATAACCTGCAAGTGTGCAAGTTCAACATCAATCGTTCTGCAGTCCTTGATGGAGCAATAAGGGGTTCAGACGGCTCTCCTATGACCCAAATAAGAAGATGAAGTTTTCGATGACAGGGGAACCACGGAAGAGGCCGTGGACCTCGTGGCCCTCGCCGAGAGTTTCTTCGCCTGCTGATGGAAGCATCGGCAGAGTCAGACATGTTTGAGAGACACCTCGACTTGGCTCTCAGTTCCTCTGGTGTGTATACCTGCATGTTTTCATAATACATGTATTAAGGGTGTATTTATTTGTTTGTTTGTTTGTTTTTCATTTGATTTATTTTAACAGTGTTTTTGATACAGCAGCATGTGTTTTATCTTGTTTTTATGTGTATGAACTTTTTCAGCTGTGCGGGAGGACAGGTATTTCATAGCTGGCAGAGCAGTTGCTGTCAGCCTGCTGCATGCAGGCCTGAGCTGGAGGACATCAGACATGGAACTCTGTAGTAAACTAAAAGGTTTGTAGAGAGTTTATTTTGTTGCCCATACCAGAAGTATTGTGCATGTTAAAGGCATGTTCGTTTTTATTCAAACACCCCCCCTTCTCTCTCTCTCTCTCTCTCTCAATTCAATTCAATGGTGCTTTATTGGCATGACAAAATGTACACATTTGTATTGCCAAAGCATATTACATGTGTATAACAATATGAACAATGTGAACAGTGTGAAACAAGTAAAATAAAAACATTACACTATTACTACTGTTACTACAATTGTAACATCAATTATATACAAATGTAAAAGGACAAAAAAAAACAAACTCATTCTGGGACTGGTTTGAAGTGTGAGTGTGTGTGTGTGTGTGTGTGTGTGTGTGTGTGTGTGTGTGTGTGTCACAATATATTTAGCTGCTGTGTTGCAGCTTGTCTTCTCCTCTCCCAGCAGGACGGGTCTGCTGATGTCAGGGAGGCTTCTGAACTTTGGGTGGATCTGTTTAATTTTTGGGTAATAGTAATTTGTGTGTGCAGCTCTGTCTCCTCTCCCGTGTCGCAGTGTGAGCACGGCCTCTCTTCTGCTGGCAGCCATGTTTGTCTGTGTCGGCCTTTTTCCACGGCCAGGCCGTGCTCACTGAGTCTCTCTCTCTCTCTCTCTCTCTCTGTCTCTCTCTCAATTCAAATTTGCTTTATTAGCATGAATGTCACAACAACAATATTGCCAAAGCATCAAGAATCAATGAAACAAAACAATATGAACACAACATTAAGATTGATACATATTAATTATATATATACAGTATATCCTCTGCATGTATGTGTGTGTGAGTGCTGATGAGGGTTTTATGTTTAGGGAAGGATGATCTCTCTCTCTCTCTCTGTCTCTCTCTCTCTCTGTGTGTCTCTCTCTCTCTGTCTCTCTCTCTCTGTGTCTCTCTCTGTCTCTTTCTCTCTCTGTGTGTCTCTCTCTCTCTGTCTCTCTCTCTCTGTCTCTCTCTTTCTCTCTCTCTGTGTCTCTCTCTGTCTCTCTCTCTCTCTGTGTGTCTCTCTCTCTCTGTCTCTCTCTCTGTGTCTCTCTCTCTCTCTGTCTCTCTCTCTCTCTCTCTGTCTCTCTCTCTCTCTGTCTCTCTCTCTCTGTCTGTCTCTCTCTCTCTCTCTCTGAGTGCATGAGTGAGCGTGGAGTGAGTCTACAGAGTGAGTGAGTTTCTATCTTTGCTCTTTTTCTATCTGTTTTGAGGTTTTGTATGTGTTTATTTTCTTGTTTAGTTTGTGTGTTTTTAGCGTGTGTTGGTTCAGTTTGGTTCAGTTTGGGTCAGTTTGGTTCAGTTTGGTTCAGTTTGGGTCAGTTTGGGTCAGTTTGGTTCAGTTTGGGTCAGTTTGGTAGAGCGGTCGGCAGGCGGGCATCATGCCCGTTGTCAGTGGCCATGTGGAGCTGGAGAAGCTCACACGCCGGCATGCGGTTAAAATAGTTCCGCGTGTCGGCGTTTCGGTGGAGGCGAGCTACGCTGTTGGAGAGGTTGTAGGTTTGAAAGTGTGAAATCTGCCTAAAAAAGCATGTTGTGTGTCACAGGAGACAGGTCTTTATGATTCTTAAAGATAATACGAATGATTTGAACTTGACTTTCAGTTTCAAAGTTGATGGCTTCAGTTACATTGTGTTTGCGACTTCTGAAACTATGAAATGTTTCGGTTGCGGGGCAGAGGGACATTTGGTTCGGTCTTGCCCTGAGGCCGGGGGACGGGCCGACCCGGGCCCGAGCCGATCGGCCGAGCGGGCCGATCCGGGCCCGAGCCGGTCGGCCGAGCGGGCCGGGGAGCCTGCGGGCGGGTCGGGCTCACCTGACGCACCGCAACCTGCGGCTGAGTCAGACTTGCTTGGTTTGCAGCAGTCTGTGGAGAAAGTACAGGAAACAGAGGCAGACGTGCAGGATAGGGAGCAGAATGTGAAACAGGATCAAGTCGAGAGTGGAAATAAAGTTGAGAAAAAAGGAATTGCCCAGACCAGTGAGAAATCAGAAAAAAACAAACAGACAGAGAAAAAGAAATGTAAAGAAAACAAAGAAAGCTGCAGTCAGAGTGTTGAAAGTGTGGTTAAAGATGAAGACATGTCTGAGGAGATAAGTCTGTCAAATAAATCTAGCAAAAGGAAAAATCTTGACAGAGAACAGAGCGGTGCTAAGGCTAAGAAAGTGCTGGAGGATTTGTCAGATGATGATGAGGAATGTGAGTGGACGCCATCACAAGAGGATGAGACCAATTTTTATCCTCTTGAGAAAATAAAGAAATTTCTACTGGACACTAAAGGGCAAAGAGGAGTTAATACTGAAAAGTTTTTCCCTGATTTGAGAGTGTTTGTTAGGTCTGTGACACGGCTGAGGAAGGAAGAGGAGGTTTTCAGTGAACAAGAGATTTATCGGCTTAAGAAAATTGTGACAAAAGTCAGAGCTCAACTAATTGAAGATGATGATTAAGTCAGAAATGCTTCTTCACATATTAGTTGTATGTGTTTTTGTTTTAGTGACAAGTTCTTTCTTTTCCATGGGGGATTTAAAAATAGGATCTTTAAATATTAATGGTGCAAGAAGTGATGTGAAAAGAGCTTCTGTTTTCAAACTGATAGAAATAAAAAACTTAGATGTGGTTTTTGTACAAGAAACTCACAGTGACACTGAAAATGAAATTGACTGGAAGAAGGAGTGGCCTGGGGAAGTAATTCTAAGCCATAAATTGTCTAACAGTGGGGGAGTTGGCGTGCTTTTTTCGAAGGGCTTTAGTCCCTGTTCTGTGCAGGTGGAAGAAATAATGTGTGGTCATATTTTAAAAGTCAAAGTACAATATGAAAATGTGAAAATGATTTTTGTGAATGTTTATGCTCCAGTTTTGAGCATTGAAAGAATGAGATTTCACAATTGTACTGATGATTTTTTGTTTCTGGGGGGTGATTTTAATTGCACGGAAAATGCCAAATTAGATAGGAATCACCTGGAGCCTCATCCTGCTTCGTCTGCCAGACTCAGGCGTTTAATTGAAACTTGTGAGTTAAAAGATGTTTGGAGAGGTTTTAACAGGAATGACAGGCAGTACACCTGGAGCCACTCCAAGGACAATTTGTTGTCATTAGCCAGACTTGATCGCTTTTATTGTTTTAAGCATCATTTTGGTATTTTTAAAACATGTCAAATTTTTCCTGTTGGTTTGTCTGATCATTGTCTTGTTCAGTGCTCCTTTTATATTCAAAATGTTAAGTTACACAGCGCATATTGGCATTTTAATACTGGTCTTTTACGTGATAAATCTTTTAGAGAGGCTTTTGAATTTTTATGGGTTTCACATAGGAAAAACAAATCTACTTTTTCTTCAGTGCAGCAATGGTGGGACATTGGAAAGAGTCAGATTAAACAATTTTGTCAACAGTATACTTGCAATGTCACCAAGCACATTACCAGGTCTCTTCAAGACCTAGAGACTGAAGTAGTAGAATTACAAAGTCTAGTGGATTCTACAGGAGATCGAGGGCATATTGAAGCCCTTAAATCTAAAAAGGCTGCCTTAGCCAACCTGTTGGGCTTCACAGCACAGGGAGCTCTGGTCCGCTCACGGTT
This sequence comes from Centroberyx gerrardi, assembly GCF_048128805.1. NCBI lineage: Eukaryota > Metazoa > Chordata > Actinopteri > Beryciformes > Berycidae > Centroberyx > Centroberyx gerrardi. The sequence goes on from NW_027605188.1 coordinate 132,631, forward strand.
CCTGAATGCATCTCACATGGACGCCCCCTCGCAGTTTTTCTTCAGTTTGGAGCGAAAGAACGGTCAGAGAAAGATTCTCCACTCTTTACGCTCTGAAAGTGGATCCACAATAATGGAAACCCCTGAGATTCGGAGATATGCCACCTTCTTCTACAAAGAGCTCTTTAAAAGGGAATATGTGGAGGATTTAGAGTTGGCTGAATCTTTTTATGCTGGACTACCTCAGGTGGATGCTGACACTAATGCAGTGTTGGACGCAGAACTGTCTTTGAATGAACTGTATACTGCTGTCATGAGCCTGGGAAATGGAAAAGCACCCGGCATCGATGGACTGCCCGTTGAGTTTTACAAATGGTTTTGGTCAGTGGTCGGTGAAGATCTGTTGGAGGTGCTTCGTGACAGTTTGTGTAAAGGACACCTGCCGCTGAGCTGCAGGAGGGCGGTTATCACCTTGCTGCCGAAAAAGGGAGATCTACAAGATCTGAAGAACTGGAGACCTGTATCTTTGTTGTGTGGGGACTATAAAATCCTCTCTAAAGTTTTAGCCTCTAGACTTAGAGAGGTGATGAGTGAGGTCATCCATGTTGACCAGACTTACTGTGTGCCCAACAGGTTAATAAGTGATAATATCACTCTCATTCGGCATGTTTTGGACGTCTCTGGCTCATTGGGTATAGATACTGGTCTTATTTCCATAGACCAGGAAAAGGCTTTTGACCGGGTTGAACACCAGTATCTGTGGCAGACGCTAAATGCTTTTGGGTTCAGCCCAGGTTTCATAGCCAAGATCCAGGTACTGTACCGTGATATTGCGAGTATACTAAAAATGAATGGTGGTTTGGCCGCACCTTTTAATGTGCAGAGGGGGGTACGGCAGGGATGCTCTCTGTCCGGGATGTTGTATTCCCTCGCCATCGAGCCTCTGCTTCACAAACTCAGGAAAGAACTGTCAGGTGTTTGTTTTCCAGGTTGTGCTTCAGCTGTTAAAATTTCAGCGTATGCAGATGATGTTATGGTAATAGTTAATAAACAAAGGGATATCGATATTTTGGAGGGGAATATAAGTCTTTTTAATAAACTTTCCTCTGCTAAGGTGAACTGGAAAAAAAGTGAAGCTGTGATGGTTGGGAAAAAGTTGCTAGATAATTTAGTTCTACCAGGAGGGCTAACTTGGAAAAAAGGAGGGATAAAGTACTTGGGAGTGTTTCTAGGTGAAGAATCTGTTAGAAAAGAACTGGGAGAACGTTTTAGAAAAAGTAGAAGGCCGGCTTAAAAAGTGGAAATGGCTCTTGCCAAGCATGTCTTACAGAGGGAGGATGCTTGTAATTAACAATCTAGTGTCCTCTTCGTTATGGCACAGATTAGTTTGTGTGGATCCCCCTTCAAACTTGCTTTCACAAATTCAAGCTGTTTTGGTTGATTTCTTTTGGGATAAATTGCATTGGATTCCTCAGGCTGTTCTTTTTCTTCCAAAAGAAGAAGGAGGACAAGGACTTATACATCTGGCCAGCAGAGGTGCTGCTTTCTGCCTTCAGTTTATTCAGAGACTGCTGTTTGGCCCTAAAGACTTGGTGTGGAGACCACTGGCACACATAGCTCTGCAACAGTTTCATGGTCTGGGACTGCATGACTCACTATTCCTGATGGATTTAAGGACTCTGAAGCTCCAGACTTTGCCAATTTTCTACCGTGGTGTGTTCACAGTGTGGAAAATGTTGGTGAAGGAGAGAATAATGCAAAGCGGCTCCTTATACCGGTTGCTGCGGGAGCCTGTGGTGCATGGAGGACGTTTGGACGCCCCCTGCTGGGCAGGAGCAGCAGCTGCAGAAGTGTTCTGCAGAGCAGGGATTCTGACCTTTGGGTCTGTAGTGAACATTGCTGGACCTGAATTGGACAATGCAGACGCTCTAGCAGCTAGCCTGGGAGTGAGATCTGTGAGGATCATCAGCAAGCTGCTTGGACACTGGAAACAGTGTTTGACGGGACATGAACGCCTCCTGTTGAATGAATACTGTAATGGTTTGATTGTGCCTCATGTAGATGATCCTTTTCCTTGTTTAGGTATTCGTCCCAGTTTTGATAACTGTGCTGGTTCTTTTTTAGACGAGAAAAGTCGTACTTGTTTAAACTTGGAAGAAGTAAAAGGTAAAGATTTATATAAAATGATGGTTAAGTGTCTAAATAAAAGTAAATTACACAATCGGATTGACACACCTTGGCGAGATCATCTGCGCTTGGGATGTGATGTCAAACCTGCTTGGAGGGGTTTATAAAAGCCTCCATTAACAAAAAGGGTAGCTGACCTACAGTGGAGAGTTTTGCATGGGATAGTAGCAGTCAATGCTTTTATTTCTGTTATTAATCAAGGTGTGAGTGATAAATGTCCTTTTTGTCCTTGTAAAGAAACTGTGTTCCACTGTTACCTGGACTGCATGCTCTGGCACCGCTGTTCCTGCTGCTGGAGAGTTGGTTCAGAAGGGCAGGGGAGGTTTTCTCCATGCAAATGTTCATTCTTGGTTTTAAATACAAAAAGTTTGCAAAACAAAAATGTCAACTCATGAATTTTATCTTGGGACAAACAAAGATGGCTATTTATGTAAGCAGGAAGAGGAAGATCGATGACTCAGTAGACATTGATGTAAAATTATTGTTTACTAGGATGGTGAAAGCCAGAATAATGATTGATTTTAATTATTACAGAGAAATGAAGGATGTAGATCAGTTCAGCATGATCTGGGCTCATGGTGATGTGTTGTGTTCTGTGAATGAAAACCAACTTACTTTTTCTGTGGAGTTGATGTGATGTGATCTATTGTTGAGTATTTATTTATTGGTGTTTTGAAGATGGTTGTATTTTTGTAAATGGAATGTTGAAAGATCGATAGAATAAAGTATTTTCTAAAAATCAAAATCTCTCTGTGTCTCTCTCTCTCTCTCGCTCTCTCTCTCTCTCTCTGTGTCTCTCTCTCTCTCTGTGTCTCTCTCTCTCTCTGTGTGTGTGTCTCTCTCTCTCTCTCTCTCTCTCTCTCTCTCTCCACTCACCGACTACCTAGCCGATGCTGGCTGCTTGATCTTACAAGCCTGGTGACAAGGACCAGCTGTTGGAAGATGTCTTGATGTTTCAGGTGGTTCAGCGTGTCCGTGGTCCCTTGGAAAGGTATATATGCAAATCTGTTTACCTTTCCTGTGATCACATTGTGAATATATTATAAATAGAGCAGACTGTTATACACTACCATTAACAGCATGCCCATCTTATTAATGCAACACATACGTTCATTGAATATTGGGCTGTATTTGTTCCTTACCTCGATATAACTCCTCATGACTAATGTCACCAGGAGCCTAATATTCCACACACATCTGTGGGACTTAAATCCATTCTGACTGCCTGTGTATGTCCTCTTGTGTATCTACGCTGTGTGTGTCATCATCCCGAAGCCTTTCGTCCTGTCCTGTGCTACAGCCCTGGGACCCTGACTGCTGAAATTATGGATGACCTGTTTGACATAAGATGGTCAGAGATGGGGAGCGAGAACAGGGTGGTTGCCTGCTGGAGTATTTGCAGGACGCTGAAGGTGATTTTATCTGTAGTGGTACGGACTGTGGCCTGACGTCACTTTGCAGCCAGTGTCTGGATATGGAATAGTGTTTAAACTTGACTGGATGGGTGTTGTATGGTTTTAATTCATGCATATCAGCCAGTCAGAATTGAGTGTTCTGCCCTTGTGTAAATCATATTAAAGAGTAACTTTGGTATCTTGAAACCCAGACCCTTTACACTGGCAGTGAAAAAGAATAGCTCAGATTACTAACATACCATACTGTGACATTGAGCAATTTTTGGTGAAAACACTTGGTTGCAGTCAGAAGTGAGTGGAGCATCCTTCTTATGAAACCTGTTATATTATTTTGCAGTCACCCTACTGTTAAGTGCACCTATCAAAAAATTAAATTCTCATTTTTTTATTGCATTGTTCATTGAAATCAGTAGACATGATAGATTCCTTCAAACACATCAAAAACACCAGTTTATTATGTATATATGCATGTGGGCAATTTGTTTTTGACTGCAATTGCATAACATTGCTTCACATCTATGTAATGGTCATTGTACTAAGAGGGGAAAAAATCTTATATTAGTAAAGACTTTACTTTGGGTTTTATTCAGAGCCATTGATTGTGGTTTCAACCATTATTCTTGTCATGATATTTTTCATTTGTTATCCATCAGAGGAAGAAGGACCGGCAAAGCTGGGAGACATCCTGTCATTTGCAACAGGATGTCATGTGGTGCCTAAACCCTCACTGGAATTCCAGAGAGGGAGATACCCGATAGCAAACACATGTGTAAACTGTCTTAGAATACCTCTTCACCAATCCTACGAGGACTTCAAAAGTAACATGGACTTTGCAATCCAAAACACTCCGGGTTTTGGAATGGAGTAAAAATTATAAACATTCCTCTTGGTGAAAAACATCAGTTCAGGTAGCCTACTGTTCACAATTCTGACATATGTTATGCAAATGTATTTTTAGTTGTTTTTTTTACAAGCCCTTGGGTATCACATACCTTACAGCACATTGAATCTTTGAGGTTACCGTATTTCCTCTAATAGTGGCCGGTAGTCAATTAAAAGCCGGGTCTCTGATAACGGCCGGGCCGTCGTCGACACGCACAAATAAAGGCCGGCCCCAAATACAGGCCGGGGGAAAAAACAAAGGAAACAAGACTAGGTCAAAACCTAGTATATGGCTGGACCGTGTCCGTCTCCTCTCTCCGCCGCTGTCCTCTCCACCGCGCCCACGGCCCGTACCTATCGGGGACACCCGGTGACGCGTCGGCGTCGGGACCCCGCCGAAATCTCGGCCGGATCACCGGGAACAAATCGGCGCCCGGCTATCGGCGCCGGCCGGAACCGTGTCCCCGGGAAACTCGAAGCGTCGGCGGCTAAAACATCCATGGTCGGCAGTAAGCCCTCGGCGCACCGAAACCTCCGTGCCGCCGACAGAACCGAGGGCCGTCAGGTGGACTGAGCTCGCGCATCGAAATAAACGGCGATATAATATAATTGTATAGATTCTACTTTAGCTTCAGTTAGCTTCATCTTACATGCAAACAACGGTGGATACCGGTAAACTCCTGGCGCCTGTTATACATGTAACTGTAGTTTGTAGTAACATACAAGTCCCACAAGATGGCAGTATGCCACAAGACGGCTCGGCCGGCGGAAGTCTCTGGAGCGTGCCGTCGTCGATTACCGTAATTATCGTAATGCATCGCAGTAACAAAAAAACGTTTACCTAATGTACCCCAACAGAAGCAGATCAGAAAACAAGGAGGCTTCGTACTAAAATATGAGCAAATATACTTATCAAACAGAGGGAATTAGAAATAAAGGCCTGTCTCTAATATAAGCTGCTTCCAATAAAGGCCTGGTACCCTCTGCAGTTGAGGTAAATAAAGGCCCGGGCCAATATTAGAGGAAATACGGTATATAAAATTAGGTTTGGGTTTAAATTTGGTCTTTGTAGGTACAGAGTGTCAAGGAAGTGTTGTTCATTGTTACTTGATATGTTACATTTTACTTTGTAGTGCAGCCAGGTAAAAGGTTTTCACCCTAATCTGCCTCCCATAGTGACACCTGACTATGGGAGGCAGATTAGGGAGAAAACATTGAAATATGTGCACACACGCATTCACACGCACTCACACACGCACTGAAAACGTGTACATACACAATGAAATTATGCGCACACGCATTGAAAATGTGCACATACACATTCACACGCATTCACACACACTGAAGACGTGTACATACACAATGGAAATGTACACATACACATTGAAAATTTTCACACCACCTACCACCTTCACACAGCGGCATGTAGGCTACTTGTGTGTGTGTGTGTGTGTGTGTGTGTGTATCAGAGTGTGTGCGTGTAAAATAATTTCAGTGCGCCTGGAAGTTGTTTCAGTGTAACAGGAAGGCAGGTTGAGTTTTAAATCTAGACCTTCCTGTTGCAATGAACTGACTTCCGGACACACTGAAAACGGTGTGGCAGGGAGACCCTCCACGCGTGTGTGTGTGTGTGTGTGTGAGTGTGTGTGCGTGTAAAATAATTTCAGTGCGCCCGGAAGTTGTTTCAGTGTAACAGGAAGGCACACTGATGGCGCGCAGTGGACCTCCAAGTTAATTGGAGAAAAAAAAAAATCTTCATGGACAGCAGCAATGGCAGGCAGCCAGTCGGAGGAGGCTATCGGTATTTTGAGGAGGCTTCTTGCTTCACCAGACAGTTAATGAGGTCTTGTGAACCAAGAAGCCTCCTCAAAATACCTAGACCTACTTACTTACTTACTTACTTACTTACGCTCCGTCCACAGCTGATACCAACGAGTTAAAACTGACATCACAACACCGTCTGTCTGCCTGACCACGTTTGTCTGAAAACTACAAAACTCACATTTCATCTTTTCCAGATAGTTTAATCAACAGAGAACAGCGAGAAACTAAATGTCATTAATCATATATACAGGTTTTATATTTATTTATATATTATAGGTTTACTGTAAATAAACTATCTAAACCTTTATCTACCATGATAAACCACCAGGGGGCGTCTCCGCTCCTCACTCTGTTCAACATACAGAGTGCAATAAATCTCCATCTTAACAAGTCATTTAGTATTATCGAGTCCTAAAATAATTTTCTTCAACAAGTGAAAAAATCTGCCAGTGTGGTTTGATAATTTCGGTTGTTTCTAATGCAAATCAACTTGTTTAAAGAGTTTAGTAGAACAGAAAGTCATTTTCCTGACAGCAGAGCAGTGATCTGCTTTACTGTGACTGGTTTCAACAGACTGACTCAGTTACAGAAGAATCCTGAAAGTGAAGCTGCAGTAGAAACAAGTGGAGTTATCTATCTATCTTGTTTTGTTTTTTTTTAAAATAGGATTTTAGGACTCAATAATACACTAAATGACTTAAGATGGAGATGTTTTGCAGTGTAACGAGGTTTAAATAAACTAACCCAGGTTTAAATTACAGTAATCTAAACCATAATAAACCACCAGGGGGCGTCTCAGCTCCACACTCTCTGCTGCTGTTGAAGCCAACATGTTGCCCCTAGCAACAGGTGACACACCCACCAGCTGTGTTTCTCATTGGCTGCTGACTGGACTGGACATGGACCCACCATGTTCTCCCTGGACCTGAAGCTACCAGGTTTAAATAAACACAAATTAAACCTGTATCTGCCATGATGAACCACCAGGGGGCGTCTCAGCTCCTCACTCTGTTTAACATATAGATTAACCCTAACAAGGTTTAAATCAAATATTATAGGTTTAAATAAACTAATCTAAACCATAATAAACCACCAGGGGGCGTCTCAGCTCCTCACTCTCTGCGCCTGTTGAATCCAACATGCTTTACCTAGCAACAGATGACATAACCACCAGCTGTGTTTCTCATTGGCTGCTGACTGGACTGGACATGGAAGTGAAAGTAAAGAGCGGGACTTTCCAGAGACGCTGCTGCGTTCAGGTGCTGCACGTAAACTCTAAACCTGCTAAATGTATCACACATATAAACTGTGAGTGACAGCTGGTGTTAGAGTGATAGATGAGTTCAGGTGCTGCAGGTTGACTGGAAATCTGCTAAAATTATCACGTCTGTTTTATGTATCAGCATGTTAGAGCACATCCATCAGCTGCTGGGGAAATAAAGAAAGTGATGAGATCTGATTAACTTGTTTCTATGACAGATTTACTCATATTCAGGACTTGGCCGGCTGCTCCTCGCTCTGTGTGGTGAATGTGGTAAAGTCCTGGTTTATCTGAAGGCACCTGAAGGCACCATGAGGCTGGACTGGTTTGGTGGGAAACGGAGAAGAAAAACCTGGAACAGAAACTCTGAACTGGAACAGACCAGGACAGTCTACTGTTACACTTACTATTACTATTACTACTACTAGTAAGTCAGTAAGTAAAGTTTATTCATACAGCAGATTTCACAGAGCAAAGTCACAAAGTGCTTCACAAGAGTCAAATAGTTCAAATAAGACCAGAAAACAGTAAAAAACAATAAAACATGAAAACACAGAGTTCCAGACTCAGAAGCTGAATGAAGGCCGGTCTGAACAGAAGAGTCTTCAGCTGCTTTTTGAAAGAGTCAACAGAGTCTCAGGTCTTCAGTCCAGTGGAAGAGGTTCACAGTTTAAAGACTCCCTCAGCTTTAGTCTCGAGTCCAGAGCGAGGGACGAGCGGTCGGCCTGGTCAGAAGACCTGAGAGACCTGCTGGTGCTGTAGGACAGAGTCCAGATGTTCAGCTGGTCAGAAGACCTGAGAGACCTGCTGGTGCTGTAGGACAGAGTCCAGATGTTCAGCTGGTCAGAAGACCTGAGAGACCTGCTGGTGCTGTAGGACAGAGTCCAGATGTTCAGCTGGTCAGAAGACCTGAGAGACCTGCTGGTGCTGTAGGACAGAGTCCAGATGTTCAGCTGCTGACCATGCAGGGCTCTACATGAGATTTAAGAACTTTAAACTGAATCCTAAACTTGATGGGAAGCCGGTGTAAAGATCTCATAAAGTAAACAGATGAGATGAAGCTCAATATTGACCTCTGTTCTGAAAATTCACAATTTTACTGTGAATCTGACAGTTCAGTCACACACACACACACACACACACACACACACACACACACGCACACACACTCACTTGTTAGTCTACTTTCTATATGCTCACTTAAGAATGGAAATCCAAGATTCTGTCTTATACAAGTATATATGAGAGGGGGGGGGGGGGGGGGGGGGCTGAAAGAGACAGACAGAGAGTCAAAAGCCTCCTCATCCTCAGTGTACTCGCTGTCAACAGGTCAGAATAAAAGTCCACAGCTCTCTGGCCTCGGTCAGCAGCTGTCCTGTAGTCGATCTCAGAGCGTGGATGAACCTGCTCTGCCCGTTCTTCTTCTCCAGGCTGAAAAAGATCTTTGAGGGTGAGTCCATCAGAGCAGCGCCCTGAAAGCGAGACCGGACCAGCGCCCCCTGTGCTTTAGAGCCCAGCAAGTCTGCCAGTACGGCTTTTTGGATTTGAGGTCTTCAATGCAGCCTCGATTTCCTGTGGACTCTGCAGAACTCTGCAGCTCCACTATTTCAATCTCCAGATCCCTCATAGATTTGGTGACGTCACGAGAGACATTGAGAGCGTACTGTTGACAAAACTGCTTGATCTCCACTTTCCCACAATCCCACCACTGCTTCAACGATGTAAAATCTCCTTTTGTAGTTCTAAAAACTTTCCAAAAAAATATAAAGGTTTCTCTAAAATGTACATCTAATAACAAAGCAGTGTTAAAGTGCCAATATGCAGACTTGTGTTTAACATTTGCAATAAAAACATTACAGGACACCATGGAATGATCTGAAAAACCCCAGGCAGTATTCTGCACCCTCTAAAAATACTGAAATGATGCTTAAAACAATAAAATCTGTCTAATCTGGCCATAGAAAAAATATTCTCTCTGCTCTGGACCCAAGTGTACTGTCTGTGTTTCTCTCCATATATCAGTTAACCTGTGAGCTTCCACCAGCTGCTTCATGGCTCGTTTTGAAGCAGCATGAGGTTCAATATGATTCCTGTCCAGCTGATCGTTCTCTGTGCCGTTAAAATCTCTTCAGACCCACACTGACGTAAAACCACACTGAGTTCACTTAAAAACTGAACTACGTTGGGAGTGTATACATTTATAAAAACAATAGTAAAAAGCTCGTATTAGGCTCTGACCACCATCAGTCTGCCCTTCATTATTTCCTTCACATGAGACCTCGGCAGAAAGTTTTTGGAGAAGAGGAGCGCCACTCCTCCACTGGTTCTGCCTAAATGGCTTAAAACAACTTCCCCATCCCATTCCCTCCTCCAGTCAGTCTCATTCAAAGTGTTACTGTGCGTTTCCTGAACCAGCATCACATCAACGCTCTTCAGTTTAACAAGTTCAAACAGACTCGCTCTCTTCCTCACATCTCTGGCTCCATTTATATTAAGTGTGGAAACTCTGAAATCACTCATGATCTCTGATGTGAGAAGTGAAAACCAAGATAAAACACACAGGAAACAGACTGTCTTACATTGTTTCTGAGTCCTCATCATTATATATTTCTTGGTTGAGTTTCTGGACTACGTTCTTCAGTCTGTAGACTTCCTGGTCAGTATAGCCTCCCTTTCCTCTGCTGCTCATCTGTGATCTGACAGAAGTTAAAAACAACTCTTTGTCTGAAAAGTACTCTTCAGCTTTGACTTTTTTCATATTTTTCGTTGTTTGCAGGAACTTTTTAATCTGTTGTACTTCATACTTTTTTCCTGCTGTGATTCAGCAGACAGTTGTGAGTCAGTGTGAGGCTGGCTGGCTTCAGCACAGTCCTCCTCCTCCTCCTCCTCTTCCTCCTCCTCCTCCTCCTCCTCCATGCTAGATTCAGACTGACTGCTCCTCCTCCTCCTCCTCCTCCTCCTCCTCCTCCATGCTAGATTCAGACTGACTGCTCCTCCTCCTCTTCCTCCTCCTCCTCCTCCTCCTCCTCCTCCATGCTAGATTCAGACTGACTGCTCCTCCTCCTCCTCTTCCTCCTCCTCCTCCTCCTCCTCCATGCTAGATTCAGACTGACTGCTCCTCCTCCTCTTCCTCCTCCTCCTCCTCCTCCTCCTCCATGCTAGATTCAGACTGACTGCTCCTCCTCCTCCTCTTCCTCCTCCTCCTCCTCCTCCTCCATGCTAGATTCAGACTGACTGCTCCTCCTCCTCCTCCTCCTCTTCCTCCTCCTCCTCCTCTTCCTCTTCCTCCTCCTCCATGCTAGATTCAGACTGACTCCTCCTCCTCTTCCTCCTCCTCCTCCTCTATGCTAGATTCAGACTGACTGCTCCTCCTCCTCCTCCTCCTCCTCTTCCTCCTCCTCCTCTTCCTCCTCTTCCTCCTCTTCCTCCTCCTCTTCCTCCTCCTCCTCCTCCTCCTCCTCCTCTTCCTCTTCCTCTTCCTCCTCCTCTTCCTCCTCCTCCTCCTCCTCCTCTTCCTCCTCCTCCTCCTCCCTCCCTCCCTCCCTCTGATCCTGCTTGCTGCTCCTTTCTTGGCCTGTGAGCCACTCTTGTTATTTATTTGTTTTCTTTTGAGAACAGGGACTTTAAAACTTTCTCCTCCACCATCAAGTCTTCATCACCGTCTCTCACTGTGTCTTCTGCTGCTCTGTTTGCAGTGTTTAACACAGTCTGCTCTTCTTCTACTGCTTTTTCACTGTTGTTACTTTCCTTGTTCTCTTTCTGACTGACAGCTGCTGCACTTTCAGTGTCTTCCTGACCCTGCTGTCTCTTTTGTCCCCTCACCATCTTGTTTAGTCTGTCCCTGTGTGTCTGTTTAGCCGGTGTAGTGAGAGGACTCACCGATACAAACGTGTCATTAACCACAATGCCGGTCTCGATCACCTTATTCACTTTTTCAATACTATCAACAAATATCTGCCAGACTGCAGTCCTCCACCGAAACATGAAACCCATTTCTGAGTTTGGTAAACTCCATGCCGGCACTACACACTATTTACAATATTTACTAACCCTAACCCTAAAAAGATAGAAGATAGAAACACTCACAACCGCTCTCACACGACCGCTCACCATGCTCTCTCCCAGCATGCACTCAGAGAGAGAGAGAGAGAGAGAGAGAGAGAGAGAGAGAGACAGAGAGAGACAGAGATGCACTTCCTCCTACAATGTAAAACATTCGATGAAATAAGGAACGTTTACTTTAACAAGTTCAACTCTGTAATTTCAGATTTCAAAGAGCTTAATGACCTCTCAAAATTAAAAATACTCCTAGGAGAAGGAGACAGGGCATATCTTGCTGCCCAATATGTATCAACATGCCACAACCTGAGGGACAGTGAGTGACCTAGACACACACACACACACACACACACACACACACACACACACACACACACACACACAGTATGATGTGATCTGTTGAAATGTAATTGGGGAGATGGTCACTGAATGAATGACTCTGTTCCTATAGGATCCATAACATTACTGTTAACTGGGGATTCATTTCAATATGGCTGCTGTCCCCCTTCATCCTTCCCTAAAAGTAGTAGTTCAAGTCCGGCTTTTTTTCCACGCACGCGCGCGAGGCAGTGCGCGCGTGCATGTGAGGTGTGTGCGTTACTGGGGTGCGTTGTTGGTTTGTGTGTGTCTGCGGAGGGGCGGAGGGAAGGGGGGGAGTTGTGTGTGTGTGTGTGTTTCTGTGTGCCGGCAACGGCCACGTGGAGACTTTTGGTCACGTGCGCTGTAGGTTTGTGTGTGCGCTGTAGGTTTGTGTGTGCGCTGTAGGTTTGTGTGTCTGAGTGTCAGTGAAAGTAAAGGGTGAGAGAAAGGATGGGAGGAAGTTTAGGTGTCTGTGTGTCAGTGAAAGTGTCCCTTTTATAATTTATAATTTAACATTTGCCACCACCTCTGCCCGTTTGTCATCGGATGTATTTGTTATAATGACTTGTTTCGATAATGTGTATCCTATGTATGCATTGATGTCTGTCAGACTGCGCGTTTGGGCCATGTGGGAGGGGGGTGTGTCAGTCGGGATTCTATAAATGCCGACGGGTTGCTAGGGCAGGTCAGGGACCGCTAGTTAAATCACCTAAAAGGTGGCATGTCTGGTTACGTGAATTGGAGAAACAAATATAATATAATAGAAAAAACTGACAGTAGCGATAGTGTATTAACATCTAGAAGTTGTGGGGTTGTATTGACAGACCTGATCAGTCTGAAAATAAAAGAAGATACAATATTGACCAGAACTAGGTTCCTGGTGGTCTACAACAAAGCAGGTCACACCCCTCTGACAATAACAGAAAAAACGAAAACGGCGACCCGCACCGACATTGTCTGTGTAGGAAGCTTAGAGGTGGGGGGTTCACAACCTTACGCCATCTCCTCTGAATTAATTTCTCCAAGGTAGATAATTAAAGATAAAAGAAAGTTGCATATTGACAGCTGTCCTGTCATCATAAATCCCGTTTGGGGGATGTGTCTCAACACGTTTTTTATTGAACGTTTGGGGTTGTGTCTCGCCATGTTTTGTAGGTCTTTATTTAAATTTTGGGGTTGTTCTAGGAGTGGCCTAAACGCTTCTAACTATTTAAAGTGTGAGTGCTTCTTCGATGCCCAGACAACACAGAATCAACGCCGACCAACTGTAGGACTCACCGCTCTCTGCTGCGCCGACCGGTCTGTTTTCTCCATTTAATTCCAGCGTCTTCCGTCGTCACGTACTCATCTGTAACCCTATCGTATTTCCGGCTACGGGACATCACGATGGAAAACGCAGGTACGACCTCTAACGCTTCAACACCGCTTCGTAGAGTGAACATGGTTGATGCTGCGTTAATTATGGCTCCCAAAAAGGAAAGGGGTGTTCCTAAAACCCTGCCATGTTTTCTAGACCAGAAAGCATGGGCTCCGCTATATGAGTGGAATATGGATGACGGGCGTGTCTCTGGGTATCTGTTTGAGAAAGGACAAGTATGTCTTTATACAAGAGAGGCTGATGAGATGTTTTTGAAAGATGTTACACCACACATTCGTTTTTTTGAAAAAGACTGGAGTGTGGTTAGAGATAAAATATGCCCGGGGCTAAATAATACTCAAGGACTGTACGAGGCCCAATGGGATGGGTCAGTGGAAGGTGAAACCTACCGGGTGGAAACGGATATAGCCATCAAGGACCCTGAATCCTACATATTTTTCAGAAAATGTCTGGATAACTCTATTATTCACAATGCACGGCGTGACACCCCTGAGGAGGCCAAGTTATACCCCCTCACTGCTGAAGAATGGGGGTCATGGTTTACTACAGGATTTCTAATCCGCTGGAGTGATTGGGAGAGAACGCAAGATGTTTTCGCTCATATCAATGTTTTGTTCAAGTGGTATGAGACCTACAAATCCTACGAAGGACTCAAAAAAAGACTTTTCCAAGACCCGCTGGAGAAAAAAGTTTCTCCCTTACTGATGTAGAATGGGTGGGGAATTTGAATCTGCTGGAATGTTTGGGAGATTTGTTTATAGCGGACTAAAAGGTTTCTAAAAAAACTGTATATATGTTTGCGCAGGTGTGCAGGAGTTTGCCACTCATGACAAGCCTGCTTATTTTACAAGCTCCCAGGGTGATGACAACAACGACAATTGGATAGACCGATTCGGCGAGGAGTTGGGAAAGAGAAATCTGACATTTCTACCCCAGGAAAAAGTAGACATACAGAATACTTCTTTGGAAGAACATACAGACTCTTCGGATGATGATGATGATGATGATGATTATTATGATGCCGTGGAAGACACAACCACGGAAGACACAACCAACAAGCCTTCTATGTGGAATGTTGTAAAGGTAACTATTGGACATTTTTTGTACAAAATTATTACTCTAAAAGTGAGAAGTACTTGTACAATCTGTCAAAGTCCATACTATGGCCTTATTACCATTCTCTCAAGGCCATATCACTCATGTACTGACGAATTACCTCCATATTATTTTGACGAATGTTTTCAAGAAATTACAAAAGAGCTTTTTAATGAAAATTACACAAGAGCTCAAGCGTATGTTCTGGACTGTCTGGGGATTGCGCCGCCATCTTTGTCAAAAATTCAAGACGTTGCAGCGGCCGTTGTGCACGAGCTAAAGGGGACTCGCCACATCATTCCAAAACTGAGGCAGATAAAAGAACAGAGCGGTACCAAAAGGCTTAACAATATAATCAAACAGTCTTTCGAGATATGGAAGAAAAGTGAAGCCGTTTGACAAAAATGGGGAATACAGATAGCTCTCTGGCAGATTATGCTACAAACCAGAGTGTGTCGTATAAGCTTACAATGTTGATGTGTGAAACTGTTGATAATGAGCTACATGATGTTGACAATAACGTCAATGCATACAGATCTCAACAATACCAGGGGTTTAAAAAGCAAATGATGAGCGTGAGAGTTGTAGCAAAGGATTTACCTGGTATAGATTGGTCCAGCATGATGCTCCTAGGAGCAAACAAATATTCAGATGTAAAAACTACTCTCACAACAATTGTAAATTGTTTTCCTTTAAGCGATGATCGTATTAGAATTGGACATGTTGCTTGTTTTTGTACTTTGGTGTTGATCTGTGTGTTTTTAAGATAAACAGAAAAGAAAATGTAGATGTTTATAACGCGATGAAAAATCTAGCAGAGTTGTTAGTTAAAAAAAACCGAGGGGTATGTGTGGATTTTCTTAAACTAGTTAATCATTGATTTTGATGTTTTACCGTTTTTGTAATAATGATAATAACGAAGATAATTGTGATGTAAACATGTTTTAACAATAAAGACTGTTAAACTTGACAACATGTGTTCATTCATTATATACAACACCATGGCAGAGGTCATGAAAAAGATATACTATGCTCCAGAGAGCTCAGGGGGGTATGGGGGTAGACAAAGACTTAAAAAAGCTGTGTTTGACAGTATCGGCAGACAATATCTAGACTCAGAACTAGAAAGTTGGCTTCTTAAACAAGATGCATACACTCTTCATAAAAGCGCTCCTATACATTTTAAAAGAAATAGGGTATTAGTAAACGGCATAGATTGGCAGTTTCAGGCAGACCTAGTTGATATGAGCATTTATTCTAAAGAAAATGATGGGGTGCGTTATCTGATAACATGTATAGATGTGTTTTCAAAGTATGCATGGGTTCGTCGTTTAAAAAATAAAAGCGGTGTTCAGGTGACCGCTGCGTTTAAAGACATCTTAAAAGAAGGAAGGGTACCTAAAAAATTACAAACAGACAAAGGCACAGAGTTTTTTAATAAGGAATTTCAAGAACTAATGAAAAAAAATCAGATTATACACTTTGCCACATCAAACGAGACAAAGGCAAGTGTTGTTGAACGCTTCAACAGAACTCTCAAATCTAAAATGTGGAGGTATTTAACAGCCAACAACTCTAAGCGTTATGTAGATGTTTTACAAGATCTAACCCATGCCTATAACACAAATTAACAGAAGTAGTTAATTTTTCAAACAGTTTAGCGGCGCCTGACGGCATTTTAAATGTTGTCCTAAAAGGTCCATCTCTGTCTAGTGACGTGTGCACTGTGTTAAATGCCGGAAACAGCTACAACGCAGAAACCTTTTTAAACACGATTGCACAGGTAATGCAAAGCAATGACAGAATGTTGTCAGATGAAGGGCTTGAGTTTGCGGTCACTATAGCCCTCAATAAACGTGGAGGCGGCGGCGCTCGGCGTAAATTAGGGAGCATCCCATACGATCAGATTATTCAAAAGAAAAAGGCTTGTTTATACGTCCCAACAAACACAGACAATAATCTATGTTTTTCTATGTGTATAGCTCGCTTTATGAACCCTCATCAGACAGAATCTGAAACTTTAGAACAGGCATGTCAAATCCACGCGGAGGTAGGGTTTGATTTGAACCACAAAGTCTCTCTGTCTGATGTATCAAAATTTGAACAACACATGGGTATCAAGATTCTAGTCTTCTATCACAATGATGGAACTAAAAAGCTACAAATGTATCAGACCCGTGAACAGCCCCACCCTAATACCTTATGGCTTTATCTTCACGACGAGCATTATTACGCCATACAAAGCAAAACCGGATTTTTCGCTAGTTCCTATGTTTGCGATTACTGCTACAAAGGATATAAAACCAAGGCCTATCACAAGTGTAAATATTTTTGCAACATCTGCTTCTCTGACGACTGTCACAAAAATCGAGATTCAAAAAACATACGCTGTCCAGACTGTTTGCGCTTCTGTAGGTCGACGTATTGTTTTGACAAACACAAAAGTATTGTAAATACGACCCAGCGCGGGGGAAAATTCAGACCGTGCGATCGCACCAAATATTGTGCCGACTGCGGTCGTGTGTACGCTGTAAGTAACAAATCAAATGCTGTAGGCCATAAATGTCAGAAGGGAAAATGTGGCCATTGCGGAGATGTGTTAAGTTCTGACATAGAACATCACTGTTTTATTCAGCCTGCAAGGGGTTCAAAACCGCAGACTAAATACATCTTTTATGACTTTGAAACACGATCGGATGAAAACATGCACGTGGCAAATTTTGTCTGTGCCATTGATTTTCGAGGCAAAAAATGGTGGGCTGCTGGTCCGACATGCGTCGATCTCTTTGTCCAAAAATGTAGACAGCCGAAATACAAAAACTACACCTTCATAGCCCACAATGCATCAGGGTTTGATAACTACATCATGCTTGACTATTTCACAAAACAAGGGACCACACCCAGACTGACAATGCGCGGTAGCAGAGTTTTGCTGATGTACGATGTAGCGTACAAACAGAGATGGATTGACTCATACAGTTTTTTACCAATGCGTCTGTCTAAGACTCCCGCGGCATTAGGTTTTGAAGATGCAAAAAAGGGGTACTTTCCACACTTTTTCAACACCCTTGAGAACCACAATTATGTAGGAGTGTACGCTGAACCGCGCTTCTATGGCTATGACAACATGTCAGATAAAGAAAGATCTGATTTCATGCAGTGGTACACTACCGTGTGTCACGAGGTGTTTGATTTCCAATTCGAACTGCGTAAATATGGAATAAATGACGTCGTAGTATTGCACAAAGCATGCGCAATTTACCGCGAAGCGTTTATAGAATGCACACAGCTAGATCCTTTTAACTACACCACTCTAGCCTCCTGCTGCATGGCCGTGTTTAAAACACACTTCCTCCTGGAAAACACAGTGGCACTGACACACGACGGGGCCTACATCAACCAACACAAGACATACTCCAACGCATCTATTCAGTGGCTTGAATTTGTTGCGGACAAAAACAACACCGAAATTCATCACGCGTTAAATCATGGCGAGGAACAGTTTGGGCCATATTACGTAGATGGCTTTTGTGAACATGACAATCACCGCACAGCTTACGAGTTTGCAGGATGTTTTTGGCACGGGTGTCCAAAGTGCTACAACCCTAGCCATAAAAACGCGGTCAATGGTATTGCTTTTGGTGTTTTGTACAGACAGTTAATGGAAAAAATACAGGCGCTTAGACTAACGTACAAACTAAATGTGACAACGATTTGGGAATGCGAGTGGGAGTCGTCCAAAAAAACAGATCCTGAAGTGCAGGGTTTTTTGAAAAATTATGACGCTCCTGAAAGACTTGACCCCAGAAAGGCATTGTTTGGCGGACGTACTAATGCATACCAGCTGTACTACAAAGCGGCAGAGGATGAAAAAATTCATTATTATGACTTTACCTCCTTGTACCCTACAGTACAGGCCCGCAAAAGTTACGCGATCGGACACCCCAAAATTATCTTTCGCGATTTCGAACCCGTTGAAAACTATTTCGGTTTGATAAAATGCACTGTACAACCTCCTCGTGGTTTGTACCACCCAGTACTCCCATTCAGATGTAACAACAAACTAATGTTTCCCCTGTGTAGGACATGTGCTGAGACACAAAACCAGACCGGGGGCTGTAACCACAACAATTCTGAGAGGGCTCTCTCAGGAGTGTGGGTCAGTTTTGAGCTACAAAAGGCCATTGAAAAAGGGTACGTAGTTGATAAAATTGACGAGGTGTGGCATTTTCCCCAAAAAAGCGACTCTCTGTTTAAGGAGTATGTAAAAACCTTTTTACAACGAAAACAGGAGGCCTCCGGATACCCCAGTTATGCAAAAGATGACGAGTCAAAGGCTAAATACATTAAAGAATACCATGAAAAAGAGGGTATCCAGTTAAATCCCGAGAAAATAGTTGTCAACAAAGCCGTGCGAAGCATCAACAAACTGCTGCTTAATTCTTTGTGGGGTCGTTTTTCAATGCGTGAAAATCTACCCACATGCGAATTAGTAACAGATCCTGAACAATTTGCCTGTTACATGTTTGGAGATCAATATGATGTTAGACAGTTTGCATTTGTGTCTGATCATGTAGCGATTGTTCAGTGGCGATATGCAAACGCACAGGCAGCTAAAACCAAAGACATAAACATCTTTATCGGGGCCATGACAACTGCATACGCTCGACTCATGTTGTACGATTTAATGGACAAACTAGGGG
Source organism: Centroberyx gerrardi (assembly GCF_048128805.1). Lineage (NCBI taxonomy): Eukaryota > Metazoa > Chordata > Actinopteri > Beryciformes > Berycidae > Centroberyx > Centroberyx gerrardi. The sequence continues at coordinate 151,774 of NW_027605188.1, forward strand.
AGAGATGTATCTATTCCGATACAGACAGTGTGGTGTTTGTGGCCAAGGAAGGAGACTGGGTTCCAGAGTTGGGTCCTTTTTTAGGTGACCTAACTGATGAGATTAATGGTGATACCGGAGAGGACGACTACATTGTGGAGTTTGTATCAGGCGGTCCAAAATGTTACGCGTATCAGACACGGCACAACAAAACCCAATTGAAATGCAAGGGTATCACTCTAAATGCCCGAAATGCTTCTGTTGTTAGGCATGACACCCTTGTAGGCCTAGTTAAACAGTTTGTGGCCCATGACGAACATGATGAAAGGACTCAAAATATAATGACAAAAACAGACACGATCGTAAGAAATAAAAAGACCTTTCAGCTTAAAAACACTTCAGTTGAAAAACGACTTCAGGTGGTGTACACGAAGCGTAGGGTATTTCCAGATTTCACAACGTTGCCTTATGGTTTCTGAAATGGCTGTTAAAGAAACTACCGAATTTGATTTTAGACTACAACATCCTTTTAGTCTAATTGTATCAGGTCCGTCAAACAGCGGAAAGACTTTTTTTGTAAAAATGTTAATTGAAAATGCAGACAAACTCATGTCTAAAAACATTGAAAACATTGTTTATATTTATTCATGTTGGCAACCGTTATATGATGATTTGTTGAAAATTAGAAATGTGAATTTTGTTGAAGGGTTGCCTGTTTCTCTATGTGATGAATCTTTGCTACCTGTACATAAAAACAATCTGTTAATTATTGATGATTTGATGAATGATGCTAGCAATAATGTTGAAGTGCAAAATGTGTTTACAAAGTATGTGCATCATAGGAATTTGAGCTGTGTTTATTTAGTACAGAATTTGTTTTTTCAAGGGAAAGTTAGCAGAACAATTAATTTGAATACCAATTATCTAATTCTATTTAAAAATCCTAGAGATAAATATCAGGTTTTTCTTATGGCTAGACAAATGTTTCCTGGTAAAAGTAAATATTTTATGGAATGTTTTGAAGATGCTACAAGTGTGCCTTATGGTTATCTTTTGATTGATTATAAAGCCAAGACCCCAGATCGTTTACGTCTCAGAACAGATTTGCTCTCTGATATGCCTGTTGTGTACATGCCTAAAAGCAAATAAAGCATCATGTCAGAACGTATAAGAAGAAATTTGTCTTTATTACGATCGTTACATAAAGCGTCACCTGCTCAGAAAAAGCTTATTATTCAATCTGCTTCTACAGACTTTATTTTGACATTGTGTGAAATAGCTTTCAATGTTTTAAAAGGGAAAATTCCTTTAACAAAGACACAATATCAAAAGTTAAAAAACAAAAAAGCGGGGATTAAACTGATTGCTGATAAAAAGGTGTGTCTGGCCAAGAAGAAAAAGCTGATAAACCAATCTGGAGGATTTCTCCTACCTCTCTTAAGTGTGGCTGTACCGTTTATATCGAGTCTTATTGCAGCAAGACGGGGATAGAAGATCATGGAGCATGCTCAGAAAATGTTTCTAGTGCCTCAACAGCAGTTAAATCTTTTAAGACAACAATCGGCTCAACAATCTATTCGACAGACTGTGGAAAACGAACTGGACAGATCTATTAAAGACATCTTGGAACAAAAAAGCGACGATTTACATGAAAAAGCCCAAAAATACTCAATCGCCTTGCAAAGATTTCTAACAATGGTAAAGCAGGGAGCGCAAGAGAAGAATGCTTTAACTTTATCTTTTCCAAACAACGTTGATATTACTGCTAATACTAATGATGGCAGCGATTCAGAACAGACTTATGCGGATAAAGATGATGTAGTTGAAGAAATTTTGAAAAACATGCCTAAAAATTGCATGACTAAAGCGCGACACATTTTGGATAAAATGTTAATGTCAAGACATATTACTTCATGGACCAAGCAGGGGGAGTTTATTTTTAACGGAAATGTGATGAGGGGTTCCCATGTGTATGATTTGATAAAAAATGTTACGGCTTCTCACAAGATTCCTGATGATCAAAGACCTATAGGCTGGGAAGAATATTTGCATTCTTTAGCATTATTGAATATACCTTTATCAGTCGTACCCAGTGGTAAAGTCAAACAAAAAATTATAGAGTATAAAAGAAAAGCTATTTCTACGCCAGAACCTTCTAAAAGGAAAAGGCGCCAATTAGAAATGGCGGATACCCCTTTTGTATCCCCTAAAACGAGTTTTAAAAAGTGGTTAGCTTTTTGAATATCTTTTTATCTTTTTTTATTTATTTATTTATTTATTTATTTATTTTTTATAATATCTTTTTGTCAAAGTTGTACTGTATTCAATGTAAATGACAAAGATTAATAAATGAAACAAACCACCATATATCGTTTAGAGTTGTTTTTTATTTAGACATGTTTATTTAGACAATACATTTCCTGACTGAACACATTGCACACAATTAAAAACACTATTGCTACACCCTACAGAGGGTCGTATTTTTTTCACAAATTTACAAACCATAAAATCATTCCTAGACAGATTGTCACTATATTTATTCATTACTTCATCATAGGTTAAGCCTTTTTTCATGTGGTAAAGAAAAAAACCGCAATGTTGACCACAAACAATAGAACATACATTCTGCACTTGTTTTATAGAATGCTGTACAGCCTTACAATTGTTATTGAGAAATGTAGAAATAGATTCTGGAAAATGAGAATATGAAGGAGGGTTGCCAAAACTGTCAAAGAAAGATCCAACACCTTGTTTGTTTATGTAAACTGCTAACCAATGTTGACCACTCTGGTAAGAAGGATCTGTATTCAACACTAGCATAGCAGGAAGTTTTTTAATAGGTGTTTTAGGAAGTTGATCACTGGCAAACACTCCTAAAAAGAGAGTTTTCTTGGCTATTTTATTAACCGAGGCCGTTAGTTCAATTGTATTCATTCTGTAGTCCTTTAGAGTGACTAATAGTAATCCAGTAACACCTGTCTACGATCAGATATTTCGATGACTGAATCAAATATCGAATAACATATTAAATTAACTGTTCGATTAAGAGCGTTTCTAAAACGTGCCTCTAGCCTGACATTGCCGTTTTTAATAAGTGAGATATGCTGTCCGCAACCTTCATCAGGAGCCATATTAAAACAAAACAGGCTATAACCACGGCAAAATTCATCCCGAGTTATTGATAAAGGTTCGTTTTTAAGATACTTTCCAGTTGCCGAAACTAGTTGGTGATATTCTCTTATGGCGCTATTTCTTGCAAAATTGGGTTGAAACGGTTTCGCGGGATATGACTGCCCGTCAGCGTATATACATAAAAACTCTATATCATAATGATTAAATGCAAATGGGTTACGGGCATAACTACCTGTAAAAGCCTCATTGTCAACAAACCCTATAACAATAAATTTGGGTATCTGTCCTAGAAACAGGTTTTCTTGAATACATACTCTTGTTCCTGCAGGTATGCTAAAGTTTTTGAGGCAGACTCTGTCAATGGGGTATTTTACAGTACCGTACATTAACGCTTTGGCATGTGCTAGTTTAATAGCAGGGGATACTGTGACCTTTTTTACAAACAGACTCGCCGAAAGGATGTTGACGCGAAAGTCGTCAACTGTATTGCGTAGTAAACAAAACTCATTTTTAGATCTTATAAATTTGAGCTTCAAATCAACTCCGTTTATCAACAATTTGTCTTGAAAAAACAGATCGGAATGTATGGGTGCAATCAATTCCACCACACGCCCTCCTTCTGTGTATGCAGCTCTTTTGTTTAGGCCTTCATTATCTCCCCCGGCAATCACGTCATCCATATGATTAGCTGTGTCCATGTAAAAGAGTCCGGATCCAAACTGGGTTTCCAAAGTATTTTTCCCATAATTGAGAAGACATTCGATGATACCCCGATAAGGATAAGTGTTTGACGACTGTGTTATAAGTCTATCTCCCAGAGAAATATCCACTTGTGAAAATAATGTACATCCCGGGTAGTTGATGAATCCCACTTCGTCCGTCTGTGCCAAATTTCCTCCATTAGCCTTGGTTATTTTTACACGCAGATAGAGATACGTGTTGTTTAAATCTAGATAATTCTCGTTGCTTGCAGAAACAAAGAATTCCAAAGGAGCAGTATCCGATATTGCTGCTAGAGGAGGAACTTCAACGTAAACATTTTTTTCAATACTAGTTTGTGTGAGCGGCACCATGAACAGATCCAGTTCGGATTTAATACATTCTCCAGACATGTTGTGTAGCAAAGCCATTTTTGTTTTGTTTTGTTTTTGTTAAAATATATTCTTTACACCGTTCCTATAATGTTTAGACGAGCCAGCTCTCCTTGCCTGTATAGCTTTTCTTGACCTAGGATTCTTCTTCTTATTTGGGATTCTGCGCCGCTTTCTCGATTGGACACTCCCCCTTTTGCCAGGAGGCCGTTTCATAGGTCTGCGTGCCATGGTCATCATTCCTGACCCCTCTTGCGTCTTGTTGGCGTGGGTCATGACGTTAGTGACGACGTCAGAAACTATGTTTTTAGCGGCTGATTTGAGATGAGGGGCAGCTATATGGAGACCCCTTTTTAAAAGCGGAAATGCCATTCTAAACAATCCTCGGAAAATACCCCCTAGTCCGGCTCCGTATTGTGAACTAACTCCGCTGTAGCCCGGTAAATCCCCGCCCGCTTGTGCCGTATAGTACGAAACGTATTTATCCGCATTATGAACATATGGCTGATACATGATCGCGAGTTTAAAAAGAAGTCTTTGCTGGTCTAAAGTGTAACTTGATTATAACTTTCCCGTAAGTAAAGGGTATATTTTGATTCTGATCTGACTTGAGAGATATCTCTATGTCGTCGATGTGTGTCTTAGAGAGGGGTATGTAATGAGGCTTGTCATATGTCCTTGTGATCATTTGATTGTTTGGTCCGGCTATATGTACAATTCTCAAAAGAGGCACATAACAATCCCCTACTGATTGATGTTCTATAATGTCGGTATAAACAAACATGTTGTACAACCCCGCGTTGATGTCGGCAGGATGTGGTGCCAAAAATCGCAGTGGCGAAACATCCTCGTAATCTATTTCCTTTTGCGAAGGGGTTTTAAACGTTACGCCGGGTGCAAATCCTAACATTTGTGCAAGTTTTCCATGAAATGTTATGTCTATATCAGATTCCAAAATAGACACCCTGTTTTTGATGATGTTGTACTGGAGAATAATATACCCCATGTTATGCTGAGATAATGTTCTATTTATCTCGGTTATTAGCTGATGCATAGTTGTATAATATCCCACCGTTACACTTAGACAGGCATTCTTGCCAGACTTTTTATCTGAAACAACAAATTCATCATCTTTTGCTGAAAAGGGTGACCATGTCTTTGGATATTGTATTTCTATCAATCCTACTTCATATGAGCCTTTTAAGTGTAGAGCTTTGGCTAGTTTTGTTCTAAAATTAGCTATTGTATTGTTGGGGTAAAAAGTTGAGGAAGAATTGCTAGGTAATGTTACAAAAAATCCTTCTCCATCCATCCTTATACTGTTTATCCTTATGCTACTTTTTTGTTCAATGATACACATCTAGTTAGACACTGACTTATATATCTCATATGTAGGCTACTCTTATTTCAAGTTTATAACTTGATTTTCAGGAATCCATGAATTAAATTTGTCAGGCCACCCTATCCATTTCACCAAAACCATGGTTTTACGACCCTCCTTTTTTCTAGACAGAATTTTTTCTATTTTGAACGTGTTGTTTTTATCTACAATAATTTTTTGCAGCTCCTGCTCGTAGAAACATCCTTGTAATATTTCACCGTCATAATCTTTTAGTCTGTAGACGGGTGGTTGACGCGGTACACATTCTGCTACGGTAAAATATTCATCCGTGTAATTTTGTTCATAACCTTTCTTAAAAGATCCTCTCAATTTTGAAATCCGTACCGTATCCCCATTTCTAAATCTAAATTTAAGTAAACCAACCTCTTTTTTTTTGTTTTTTTTGTACAAGTTATTAAAAGCAATGTCTTCATTGTCTTTAGTCACATTAACCGGTTTCATTTTAATACTTCGGTGATAACTTGTGTTATAGGCATGGGTTAGATCTTGTAAAACATCTACATAACGCTTAGAGTTGTTGGCTGTTAAATACCTCCACATTTTAGATTTGAGAGTTCTGTTGAAGCGTTCAACAACACTTGCCTTTGTCTCGTTTGATGTGGCAAAGTGTATAATCTGATTTTTTTTCATTAGTTCTTGAAATTCCTTATTAAAAAACTCTGTGCCTTTGTCTGTTTGTAATTTTTTAGGTACCCTTCCTTCTTTTAAGATGTCTTTAAACGCAGCGGTCACCTGAACACCGCTTTTATTTTTTAAACGACGAACCCATGCATACTTTGAAAACACATCTATACATGTTATCAGATAACGCACCCCATCATTTTCTTTAGAATAAATGCTCATATCAACTAGGTCTGCCTGAAACTGCCAATCTATGCCGTTTACTAATACCCTATTTCTTTTAAAATGTATAGGAGCGCTTTTATGAAGAGTGTATGCATCTTGTTTAAGAAGCCAACTTTCTAGTTCTGAGTCTAGATATTGTCTGCCGATACTGTCAAACACAGCTTTTTTAAGTCTTTGTCTACCCCCATACCCCCCTGAGCTCTCTGGAGCATAGTATATCTTTTTCATGACCTCTGCCATGGTGTTGTATATAATGAATGAACACATGTTGTCAAGTTTAACAGTCTTTATTGTTAAAACATGTTTACATCACAATTATCTTCGTTATTATCATTATTACAAAAACGGTAAAACATCAAAATCAATGATTAACTAGTTTAAGAAAATCCACACATACCCCTCGGTTTTTTTTAACTAACAACTCTGCTAGATTTTTCATCGCGTTATAAACATCTACATTTTCTTTTCTGTTTATCTTAAAAACACACAGATCAACACCAAAAGTACAAAAACAAGCAACATGTCCAATTCTAATACGATCATCGCTTAAAGGAAAACAATTTACAATTGTTGTGAGAGTAGTTTTTACATCTGAATATTTGTTTGCTCCTAGGAGCATCATGCTGGACCAATCTATACCAGGTAAATCCTTTGCTACAACTCTCACGCTCATCATTTGCTTTTTAAACCCCTGGTATTGTTGAGATCTGTATGCATTGACGTTATTGTCAACATCATGTAGCTCATTATCAACAGTTTCACACATCAACATTGTAAGCTTATACGACACACTCTGGTTTGTAGCATAATCTGCCAGAGAGCTATCTGTATTCCCCATTTTTGTCAAACGGCTTCACTTTTCTTCCATATCTCGAAAGACTGTTTGATTATATTGTTAAGCCTTTTGGTACCGCTCTGTTCTTTTATCTGCCTCAGTTTTGGAATGATGTGGCGAGTCCCCTTTAGCTCGTGCACAACGGCCGCTGCAACGTCTTGAATTTTTGACAAAGATGGCGGCGCAATCCCCAGACAGTCCAGAACATACGCTTGAGCTCTTGTGTAATTTTCATTAAAAAGCTCTTTTGTAATTTCTTGAAAACATTCGTCAAAATAATATGGAGGTAATTCGTCAGTACATGAGTGATATGGCCTTGAGAGAATGGTAATAAGGCCATAGTATGGACTTTGACAGATTGTACAAGTACTTCTCACTTTTAGAGTAATAATTTTGTACAAAAAATGTCCAATAGTTACCTTTACAACATTCCACATAGAAGGCTTGTTGGTTGTGTCTTCCGTGGTTGTGTCTTCCACGGCATCATAATAATCATCATCATCATCATCATCATCCGAAGAGTCTGTATGTTCTTCCAAAGAAGTATTCTGTATGTCTACTTTTTCCTGGGGTAGAAATGTCAGATTTCTCTTTCCCAACTCCTCGCCGAATCGGTCTATCCAATTGTCGTTGTTGTCATCACCCTGGGAGCTTGTAAAATAAGCAGGCTTGTCATGAGTGGCAAACTCCTGCACACCTGCGCAAACATATATACAGTTTTTTTAGAAACCTTTTAGTCCGCTATAAACAAATCTCCCAAACATTCCAGCAGATTCAAATTCCCCACCCATTCTACATCAGTAAGGGAGAAACTTTTTTCTCCAGCGGGTCTTGGAAAAGTCTTTTTTTGAGTCCTTCGTAGGATTTGTAGGTCTCATACCACTTGAACAAAACATTGATATGAGCGAAAACATCTTGCGTTCTCTCCCAATCACTCCAGCG
>NW_027605188.1:165000-182500 GCF_048128805.1 Centroberyx gerrardi
TGCCTGTCTGTCTGTCTCTCTGTCTGTCTCTCTGCCTGTCTGTCTGTCTGTCTCTCTGTCTGTCTGTCTGTGTCTCTGTCTGTTTGTCTGTCTGTCTCACCATCCCCACCAGACAAGTCATCACTGACATCGCTGTTTCCAAACTGTACAGTATATATATATATATATATATATATATATATACATTTTTTTTTTTTAACATGTTCGAAATAAATCTATTCTATTCTATTCTATTCTGTACAGTGAGGTGAACACAAGACAGATCGAATCCCTTAGCTCCGCAGAGCGAGTCGCCGTGACGCCTGGACGTCCTGAGTCTTACGTTACTGTGACCGCTCATCTCATAACTGCTGAACGGTTCCTATGTGCTACAGACAAGAAGCATGCAGACGTACAGGGGAGAAAACTGCAGAGCTGCTGAATGGAACCTGGAAAGGAAAGACTCTGTCATGACAATGCATCCGACATGCGTATCGCGGCTGGATTAGCAAACATGATCCGCATTCGTTGTTTTGCACACAGCCTGAATCTTGCCTCAGAAAAGGCATCAGTGGCCCGTCCGCTCGGAAGGATCGGACGTGTTACGACCTTTTTTAGACGTAGCACCACAGCCAGCCACCAGCTGAAAAAGAAGCGAGACCCGCTACATCTGCCACAACAGGCTAGTCACAGACGTGACGAGGTGGAGCAGCTCGCGACTCGACTGACAGAACAACAAGCGGCTGTGCTGCTCTCCCAGCAGAGGTCAGACAGAATGAGGAAGATGAGTGAGGCAGAAATCTCCTGGGATGAGGAAGTGCTCATCGCTCTCAAGCCAGTCAAGGATGCTGCTGTACTCAGGAGAGTCTGCCCACTGCCCATCCTAACACCTTCATCACTTCATCACTTCATACTTCATGACTTCATGACTTCATACTTCATGACTTCATACTTCATCACTTCATGACGTCATGACTTCATACTTCATCACTTCATACTTCATCACTTCATCACTTCATACTTCATGACTTCATACTTCATCCCTTCATGACGTCATGACTTCATACTTCATGACTTCATGACTTCATCACTTCATGACTTCATGACTTCATGACTTCATACTTCATCACTTCATGACTTCATACTTCATGACTTCATACTTCATGACTTCATACTTCATGACTTCATGACTTCATGACTTCATACTTCATGACTTCATGACTTCATACTTCATCACTTCATACTTCATGACATCATGACTTCATCACTTCATGACGTCATGACGTCATGACTTCATGACTTCATACTTCATGACTTCATGACATCATGACTTCATCACTTCATGATGTCATCACTTCATGCCTCATCAGCAGCACAGAGGAAGGATCAGGTGACTCGCAGACAGGGAAGGAAGTTAAAGCTTCTGTAGCCCAAAACCTGGGAAAAAGATATAAAGACGATTGACCTAACAGTTACAACCTGATGGCTTACACATTTAAGCATTTATTTAGACTTTTTTTTAAATTTAAACAAAATATTATGATATCTTGCAGTGTTTCTAGTATCGTGATATAGGGTTGCATACAGCTCTGATTTTGCTTCAGCCAGCCTTTAACATTTTTATTAAAAACCTTAATATCTTGAGTTAATTTTATTTCAGTTGGTAGTGTGTTCCACATTTGAGAGCCCTTTATGGAAAAAGCTGACTGCCCACAGGAAGTCTTACGGCGTGTGATTTTACAGTTGCCACTTGCTGAGCCCCTGGTGATCCTACTACTGTTTAGCCTGCTGATAAACTTGCATAAAATATCTGGTGCTAAGTTTTGTAAACATTTAAAAAACAGTTTGAGGTACGAAAATTTTATGAAATTATCAAAACTGAGCAAATTATACTGCTTCAGTATGTGACAGTGATGCCATCTCATGGCTTTTTTATCCATTATTTTTAGGGCTTAGTAATACAAAGATGCAATAAGCTTAATTGTAGAGAAAGAGGCTTTGCTCCACACTGTAACACAATAAGACACGTGAAAAAATCATTACATGCATATACAGCTGTGCTGCTTTGATTGGTATATGGTGTCTATTAGTTTGAAGCAATTTAGATTGCGTTTTACTGTTTTTTAAATATTTTTGACATATTTGTCAGATTTGAGTTTGGAGTCTAGAACTATACCTAAAAATGTTTATTCATTTACCATCTCAATTTCTTCTCCCTGTATTGTTACTCTGAGTTTTTCTGATTGTAGTGTTTTTTTGATGGAAAAGCACATGGAAACTGTCTTTTTCAGGTTCAAAGTGAGTTTATTTTGGTAAAGCCACTGACATACTCCGTTCATATATGATGATAATATCTCAGTTGCCTCACTTGATGTCTTAGCTGATGTGTATATGACTGTATCATCTGCATAAAGCTGACAACCAGCCCCTGGACATCTTTCAGGCAGGTCATTACTGTAAAGGCTGAAGATCAACGGGCCCGGGATTGAGCCTTGAGGAATGCCCATTTTATTTTGTCGAGGGACTTTTTTAAGTCGATCTTCACACATTGCTCTCTCGGTTGTAGATATGAAGCCAACCAGCTAAAAGCTTGCTTGGAGAAATTAAATTTAGACAACTTAGACAGAAGGATGTCATGGTTGACAGTGACTGTGTTTACATGGACTTGAGTATCCCGGTTATGAGGCTTATCCCGGTTCTGATCATATTCGGGATATGGCGTTTACATGGAACAGAGAAATCTGGTTATTCATATCCCCGTATACATGACAGATACTAGTATCCCGGTTATTGATTACTGCATGCTGTGTGCGCAGGCACCTGTGATGTTTACAACACAAACCGTCAATTTTGAAATCGTTAATCTGATATTCCTCTGTAACTGTTAACCTTAAATTAATTTGACTGTTTTGTTTTGATGTTTGGTCATGTAGTAAATTAATGTTTCTTTAGTATTTTCCACCGTGAGCTGACTGGCTCCTGTACGTGTTGGGAAACCGGCGTCTGTAGTCTGTACACTGCAGACTTGAACAGGTCAGCATTTCGATGCTTTCTCCCGTCTAAACTGCCGAGTATATTTAATTCTTTCATCACCGAAAGACAAAACTCAGTTTCCTCATCGCTCCAGAAGTGAGACGCTCTCGTTGCCGTTGTTTGTGTTTTTCTGTCACGTCACTCGGCTGAAGCCGCACCTGCGCAGGTCGTCGGCAGCGGTCAGAAACCAGGATAAGATGTAACATGCAACAGTATCCGGTTTCTTTCGGAGGACTCCGGCTAGCATAATCGGGTTTCTCAAAACCGGGATAAGGGCTTATCCAGGTTTCTGAAATCGGGATATGATGTTTACATGCGCAAACACAAAAACGGGATACTTCAAAAACCCGATCATAACCGGGATACTCAAGTCCATGTAAACGCAGTCATTGTCAAATTCCTTCTTCAGGTCAAGAAACACTGCCCCTACGACATTACCCTTGTCCATAGAGCACTTCACATTTTCAATGAAAAAGCAATTTGCTGTTTCTGTGGAGTGTTTATGTCTAAAGCCAAACTGCCCAGAGTCTAAAAGTTGGTCTGATTCTAAATGATCAACCAGTTGTTGTAGATGTTGATGTAGAATGAATCGGGTGAGTCTATTTCATCGTTATTTAATATTATAGGATCAACATTTTGAGCAAGTTCCTCCACTGAATGAATAAAAAAGTTGTTGAACTCAGTTGCAATAAGTGCACTATCTGTAGTGGGTTGTCCATTGATTTTCAGTTCTCTTATTCTATTATGCTCGGGTTAATTGTTTGTCAATTTATTTAAATGTTTCCAAAGGGATGCAGAATTACCTTTGGCCTCCTCTATTAGTTGAGAGTAATATGAAGCCTTTGCCTTTCTTAAATCCATTATCACTTTATTTCTGAGTCCTTTGTAAATAAAAAATGCTGTTTTAAGAGCAAGATCCTGTTTTTTCATAAGTGAAAAGATTTTGCTATTTAACCAGGAAAGGCGAGTCTTCCTTTGTGAATGTTTTATTTTCTTGGTGTATGTCTTAACTAACTTGGTTAGTGTATTAGTCAATGAGGTGCAACACATATTAACATCATTTATTTGCAGAGTATTGTCCCAATTAATATAATATTATATATATTAATATCTCTAATATCATTTTCAAACTGTCTAATTTTAGTCTTTGGGATTCCTATTTTTATATCTTCTGGTTCTTTACAGGAATATGTCTGGAGGCGTTTTTTCGATAGTTTTCTTACAGCCAAAGTCATGTTATGGTCAGATAATCCTGTTATTAAATTATATATTTTTGTTATCCGTTCTTCTCTATTGGTGAATATGAGATCAATTAAGGTTCTACTATTTCTAGTTATTCTTGTAGGGGTATTGACCATTTGTTGGAAATTGTATTTAGACATGATCATTTTCAGTTTCTGTTGACTTTCCTTATCCATCCAGTTAATATTGAAGTCCCCATATATAATAGTCTCAGTATGGTAATCAAGGATTTTCATTAAATCTTGCAGATCATTGTAAAAAGAAACATTGTGATGGAGGATTATACAGAACCACAATACTGAAATTAGACTGAGGTGATGAAACTACATTCAGAGCAAGACATTCAAGAGAGTTCAGTTGTACTTCACCACATTAGATATAGATCAGACCTGCCAGGTGATCTGTCCTTTCTGTAGCAAACATAGCCAGGGATATTTATCATGTTTGTTGGAATATTACAATGAAGCCAAGTTTCGCTCAGACAAAGGTAGTCTAAACTTGACTGTCAGTAATGTGTGAAGCTGGTCTCCTTTTACAGTGATGCTTCTTATATTCAGATGTCCACCTGAAATCCCCTTCGGCTTGGACTGTAAGTCCCACTGGGGTCATTAGGGTCATTCTTTCGGGGTTTAAGCCCCGAAACTTCTGAGCCTAGCCCCGAATATTGTTTGAGGAAAAAACAAAAAGTTTGCCAGGGCTTGACGCCGCTCGACTGTCGCTCCATAGAAACTCTGTGTGTGTTTGTGTGTTTGGCCAGTGTGTGTGAGAGAGACAGAGTGACTGTGTGTAGGAGCCAATCAGTGCCATGCATGTAGAGCTTGGTGTTCATTGGTCAGCGCTGAGTCACTCAAAGTGCAGCGGTACTTCACTTGTCAGACAAAATGGCATTTTCAGGTCGACAGAGCAAAACAAAACAATTAAATCTACTCTGATTTTTCTGAAGGACACAAGGTAAGAGAAATAGGCCGATACAGCATATAAACATACATCTGTTAAACCAGCCTGTTCAAAAGTCTGTCAGCAGCAACAGTGATGCAGAATGTGATTCTGATCTCCCCATGACAGCTAAAGTAACGTGGGTGTGGTGCAGAACTAGCTAGCTGGTTGTTCACGTACATGAAGGACGACCAGAGAGAAAGGAACATACAGAGGTAGAGACAGGCAAGACACAGGGACATGTGAGCCACATAAAATATATGCAGTCATGATGGGACTGTAAGGCGTTTTGGGTAAAAGCAGTAACCAACTAGCATGTTAAGACCACCCACAGATGTTGTTTTGTTGTTTGTTTATACAAAAGATTTAGTTGATCTAGGCTCTCAGTATTCATCTCAAATTGCTCGAAAATTGTGTATTTACCTGTTGAAATTTAAAAAAAATCTCCCGGGGGAGGATACCCCCGGACCCCCCTACAAAGGCCTGGGCTAAGCCCCAAATGTCTTCAAATCCTAGATACGCCCCTGGAAAAGAAGCTAAGCTATTTATCCAAATAAGCATGGCACTGTCGCTTTGTTTTTAATTGCCAGCGGACTTTTCCGCTGGCTTTGTCAGACAAAGTGCAGACAGACTCTGGGCCGATTATTACAAGGTAAGCAAACTTTTGAATTTGGCGTGCTAGTCTTCACTGAAGTAGTAAGGCCTCATTAGTATATGGAGAAGCTTTGTCGATAGCGCTGCTAATATGAACAGGGGTGAAATATCGATAGCATTTTTTCAGTGTGCTTTACGAATGGTTAGCCAGTAGTTTTACACGTTGGCAGTAAAAGCGTGTAACTTACTTAAGTAGGTCTGTTTGTGCAATATCAAGGTCTGGTTTAATCCACCTCCTCATTTTACATTTACAGGATGGAGACGATGCAGAGAAGTATTAGTTGGGCAAGAGGGCGATTGATCGAGCCTGACTTGGCAGATGAAATGCAGGATACTCAGCAGCAAGGTGAAGCCCAGCTGCTTTTCTGTCAGATCTACAGATATTGCTTACTGAAAGCAATGTAGCTTAGTCACCTAACTATTTTGACATTGTGTTTTTTTATTAATTTAAACTATGAATGATGTTTGGAAAGACTGTAATATTTTAAATGGTTGTCTTAATGTTTTCGGAAGGCTGCCTCAACTGGTCGGTCGACCCGGTCGGCGCCGATTCTGCTGCAGTTCCTCCCAGAATGAAACTTCACTGCTCAACAGATAGCGGACATCATGGGTGTATCAAAGCGAACTGTGAAGCGACGCATGAGATAAGGGAAATTGCTCCATTTTTTCGAGACTACCAGTGTATGTGAATAGACCTGTAGCTTAATTCATGAGAACGGCTAAACGCCACGAGCTCTGGTATGGAACAGAAATGTTAATGAATGGCGTGGGACAAAGGACGATAAACTTTACATGAGCACTGATTTCTGAACGTGCCTCATCCTTCTTGATCGTGCTCCAGCTCCCTGTAACAGATGTTATGTACAATGACATGGTGACTGAAGGTTTGCACCACATTAGCATATATTACACTATTAGATGGTATGTTATGTGTAGGCGTTTTGAATAAATCTTGATTTTCACATTGAATAATCTAAGATTGTTGTTTTCCATATTTCTCTGATTTGGCAACATAGTTCACCAGTGGATGGCTTTCATATAGGGGAGACCGGGGCAATTGTAACACACTCAATTCCTCCAATTAGAAACAAGCTAGAGTGATGACACTTACTGTGCACATGCTCAGTAGGATTCTCTCTCTGCCTGAGGAAAAGAAGCAGGATCACTTCACCTCACGAGAAATTTTCAACAAAAAACTGATTTTGAGATATGAAAGGATGTACAGTATTTTTCTTCTGCTGTCTACAGTTTTGATACCTATGAATTTAAACTTATATAATTTTTATCTCTAGGTCAATGGTTAAAAATGAACATGAACAACCTATTCTAATATAGTAGCTGCTAGCTAGCATACAAGATTTTATCATGGCTGCAAGATCGGGGGCAATTATAACACTGTTAGACTTGCCCCCGAGCCACATGCCCAAATGTTAGCACCCCGTTTGTCTGTGTTGACATACTTCTCTATTAGAAAATGAACATAGGCCATTAATTCATTTTTATGTGTTCAAGCAATATTATATATCAACAGATGTGAATATTATGTTTCTGCAAAAGCAAAGTTCCTTTCATTGTCAATTAAGCACAGAAATTACCCTTTCATTAACGTATTTGGTTAAAGACTGTTCTTGACTCATCAGCTGATCAATATATTTGAGTGAAATATATTTTTAACTAATTTAAAATAATTAAAATGTAGTTACCACTAGAATAGCTGCCTAACCTTCTGCAAAAATAGAAATAGGCCTAGACTTTTGCTTTGAATGCTCACAATCCCTGACATCTAATAGAATTTGTACCATAAAAAAATTATCAAATCAATCAATCTAATCAATCTTAAGTAGCATTACTAGATACTAGCAATAATGTGATTACTTTGCGGTGTGCTTTTATTTGAGATACAGTGGGTTAATATGACTGTGTTACAATTGCACCCACCAAGGGGGCAATTGTAACACTATGACTTCTTGCCTTAAATTCAATATTATAGTCTTGTCCTTCTCAGTGAAAATATATCAATTGTATTATTAATTAGTGCACATATATATGTTTCTTATATCAAAGGATGACTGCTGTATTTGAAGTCATCTGTGAGTTACGAGGGAAAATGTAAAAAAATGTTACAATTGCCCCCGGTCTCACTCGAGAATTACAAAAGCTTTTATTGAAATATCTTCCACAGAATATGCAATATGAACTTTGAATTATTTCCTATAGTTGTGTCTGTCACAGGGTTATTACAGTTTTACGATTTCAATTATATTTTATTTTTATTTCATTCTCAAATTGGATTTTCTGTTTCACAGTTCAAAAGTGTCAAAAGCAATTTGTTTCACAATGATGTATTTGGAGAAAAAAACCTACAAAAGAAACCACACAGGTTATATTTGATGCTGAAGCCATATGGCTCCCATAAACTTGCTGTAGGTTCTGCACACTAATGAGGATCAATACTTTCCACCGGCTTTTTTCTCAGCCCAGGATGAGGTCCGTCGTGTCCGTCAGGCTCTGGATATCCTCCATAATGAGGCATTTTGCTCCACTTGCACAAACATGTGACCCACCAACAGTATTGGTATACAAGGCAAAACCCGTCACTTGGTCAGCACTGAGGTAGCCACTATGTTATATTATTCTATGGTTTATCCGTATATTAATTACTGTAATATAGCTTGGGCTAGTACTCATCAGACCAAACTTGAGCCCATCCACCGTCTTCATTAACGAGCTCTAAGAATAATAAGTTGTGTACATCAAAGACATTCCTCTCAGCCGGTTTCTTCATTTAGGAGTCCTCAGCGTTTATCAAGTGAAGCATCTGCAGATTGGTTTATTTGTTCAGAGTTCCTTAAAACGAACCCTGCCCCCTTTTCTTCATGACATATTTGCATACAATTATCAATTCCATAATTACTCCACACGTAGCTCTTGTCTCCTTAGACCCCCCCACTTCCCAATCTCAGTTCAGTATACTCTCCCGAGGGTCCAAAACATGGAATTCTCTGCCATTACATTTTTTAATTTGTCTTCACAGCAGTTCAAAAGAGCCCTGAAATCTCTTCTCCGAACTAACCAATATTTTCCATATGGGCTGCATATATAAGCTGGGTCCAATCAATATTTTCCATATGGGCTGCATATATAAGCTGGGTCCAATCAATATTTTCCATATGGGCTGCATATATAAGCTGGGTCCAATCAATATTTTCCATATGGGCTGCCTATATAAGCTGGGTCCAATCAATATTTTCCATATGGGCTGCCTATATAAGCTGGGTCCAATCAATATTTTCCATATGGGCTGCCTATATAAGCTGGGTCCAATCAATATTTTCCATATGGGCTGCCTATATAAGCTGGGTCCAATCAATATTTTCCATATGGGCTGCATATATAAGCAGGGTCCAATCAATATTTTCCATATGGGCTGCCTATATAAGCTGGGTCCAATCAATATTTTCCATATGGGCTGCATATATAAGCAGGGTCCAATCAATATTTTCCATATGGGCTGCATATATAAGCTGGGTCCAATCAATATTTTCCTTGTCATAACATTATTTGTGTGTATATTCTTCTTTATCTTTCTTGTCTTATGAAAACTTTAAGCCATATCACATGTAGGGCTGCAACTAACGATTATTTTCATTGTCGATTAATCTGTCGATTATTTTCGCGATTAATCGATTAGTTGTTTGATCTATAAAATGTCAGAAAATGGTGAAAAATGTCGATCAGTGTTTCCCAAAACCCAAGATGACGTCCTCAAACGTCTTGTTTTGTCCACAACCCAAAGATGTTCAGTTTACTGTCATAGAGGAGTAAAGAAACCAGAAAATATTCACATTTAAGAAGCTGGCATCAGAGAATTTTGACTTATTTTTCTTAAAAAATTACTCAAGCGATTAATTTAATAGTTGACAACTAATCGATTAATCGATCGTTGCAGCTCTAATCACATGAGTGTCTACACTTAGTCTGTTAATGATAGTGTTTGTGTATACTTGCATGTATTATGAATGAGTATTCTTGGTGTGTGTGTGTGTGTGTGTGTGTGTGTGTGTGTCTTATGACTATGACTGATTCTTTATACTTGTGTAGTAGATAGAGTGTTATGGGATGCTTTGTTGTCAAGTACTATGCCTAACTATATGTCTCTGTTTTTTACTATGTCTAAACTTATTTACAGATACATTCAAATTGTGTATTTTACATTGCTGTAATTATTTTCTGTAATATGCTGCTGGAGAATGTATCCTTTTTTTTTACATGTTTATATGTGAGAATAAAGAAAGAAAGAAAGAAACCTGGCTGTATGTCAGAGTATAAACAGCCTACTGACCCAACCAGGTGCCTCGTGCCATCCTGAATCTAGTCGAGCTGTTACACCTTGTCCCGCTGCGAGATCTGCACAGAGACGAGGTCTGGGCTGTCCCACCTGCTTTGTAAAGTAAGTGAGGGTTAGTGGGCATGTAACACAAACATTTCGCCCAAACACTTGATCACTCTGAGTTGTTTCATCCCAAAACATTTCATTTGAATATATTTTTGTTTACTTTCCACATTTCTGTCTGCCTATACAGAAAAATCATCAGCCTTAATTTACCTCTGAGTGAAAAAATAAATTCTATACCAATATTTAGATTAGTCCATACCCATCAGAGTTAATTTAACCTCTTCCATTACAAACACGTTTCACAGCCAAGTTTTGTTCAAACCCACAGAACATTGTTTTAAATTCTAGTCAAGATCCCAAAGTTTCCAAAGATACCAAACATGTCACGCTGAATTTCAGTGAAATGTGTAGAAAATGGTGAACAAGACCTCTAGCTTTTTTCCATTTGATGTGACGGTGTAGCCATAAAAAATGGCATCTTGGGTTTGAATCTTTCACTCAGTACCAGCAGCTCTAGCTTCAATGAAGCGTTGGAACGAACAGATACAGAATATTTACGTGACATTGTACAGTATGGAAAAAATGTTTTATCTATAACTTTGGAGCTACTTGAATGGAAATTTAAGGGGAAATACCTTGAGACTAGTTTTGAACACGCGCCACAAGAGCCAAAGCAGCTCAGAGTGGACAGACAGCTCTCTAATCAATATCTGTCAACTCAAAATAACTCACTGACAAATCAACGCTTATTAATGCAGAAACATTTGCTGTGTATTTTTCTGTCTCTTCCAGCATGGCTTCTTCAGAGAGGTTTTCCTTCCCCAGAGGTGAGAGCGGACTGTGTCCTCACACATGGGCTGAAGGTGATCTGAGTATTTCTAATGCTGTTTCCATATACTCATTTCTTTTTATCGCTGCCCCCTTTCTCATTCCTGCCACCCGTTTCCAGAATGGCCGGCCTGATCGTCCCAGGACTGTTTCCATCTGAGCCAGAAAGCTCACACACTCCTGGCTCGGGCTCTTTGGAACAACATGGCATGACATTTCTAACACTCTGGTACGCTTCATTCAATATTTTTTTCTCTGATCCAAAATCACTGACTTTCACAATCTCTTAGTTAGAGCCAGTGGGCAACAAGACTTTTACCCAAGACTTCATGGTTCATCGATTTGAAGTGTCCTAAGGTAACATAATAGGGTTATCCAACAATTTATCAAATAATAGACATCATATGTTGTTTTTCATTATATTTATGTATAAATGTGTTTTTGTTTCTTTGTTAGACCGTCCCGTTCTTTAGGACAACAGCAGCTACACCTTTCTCCTCCCACTCCTCCTCCTAATACGGTAGGCCGTAGTTTCTGTCATTCATACACAGCACCACTTTTGATTGGCCGTTAATTACAATTAATGAATGACCCAGAGTCATAGATTATAATTGAGATATAATCTGTGGTTGTGGATTGATCCTGTAAAGCCCTAAAACAAACCTCAGGGTCAGGCAGTGACTCGTCCTGCGTTAACACCGCTCCTTCTGACTCTGTGCACTACAGGTAAATGTTCACCGTGTTACTCAGGTGTTATACTGAAGATATACTCACATTGATCTTTTCTGAGTTCACAGGGTGCGACCTGGAGACATCGAAGTCGTGGCTGCGCTGGGAGACTCTGTAACGGTGAGTTTGTACTCGATGTGTGTGTGTGTGTGTGTGTGTGTGTGTGTGTGTGTGTGTGTGTTTATGCATGCACCTCTGCATTGGTCTGCCATCTATTCAAGTTCTCCTTTTCTGGATGTAGACCGTTGACTGTTGAATCTGAGTACAGAGGAGTGTCATGGTGGTGAGAGAAATTATATTAAACTGAACAAACTATGCAGAAGCAAATCATGCACATTGCATTGCAATAACATTTTATATTTTTTATCAACAAGTGTTGGAGGAGATAAAACACAACATTACCCAGTAAGTCACTGTTTCACTCTTCCTTCTCTCGAGTGTAATATACACTTTCACCACCAGATGGCAGAGTTGGCAAACTATATATTATTGCTTCTCCATAGGTTCCAACAAAACTAATATCGTTTTGCCCTCTCTGTAGTAATGTCTCTTTTTTTTATGATCAGATATCATGAAGAAGTTCAGTTCTGACATCAAGGGAATGTCAAAGGAAAAGCAGACTGGCTTCAGCATGGCTGTCAGGAGCTAAAACATCTTTGATCTACTGTGAGGATTGACATTATACATAACAGTGTCACATCTAAATACCTGTGCATTGCCTGGTTACAATCATCACTGTGCCTTTTCTTTTTTTAAAAACATTTTGTACACCTATGAAAGCTTACTGTTTGATTTTATGCAGAGAAAACCCAAAGCAAGTCAGAAGCCTTATTGATGCTCTTGATATTGATGTTAACCCCGCAAGTATTTATTTACCAAAGGACTAACTTTTCCCTGAATCAACAGTAAATCAGTGATGTTTGCCCCAGGTTGTCCAGAAGTAAACAAATAAGGTTAGAAAAACAGTAGTGTATGTTAACGGTAACGTAACATTTTGTTTTCCAAATTCATGTGTTTATTTTCACCCTTGACCCTCAGGTCTGTTTGCCCCTGCAGCCAAGCGGCGATTCCCCAGAGCTCGCTGAGATAAAACGGATCGATCAGGATCTAATCAGTGGACCGGATCAATGAGACCAAAAAGTGTTCTTACCAAAATTCAACATTATAGTGAAGCATGTTGAAATATAATAAGAGCAGGCATTGCAGTCGCCTCAGTAGTGGTTGTGTTTTTGGTATTTCTCTCAGATTGAGACGGAAAACCTGGTGTATGGAGGCCGCTGTGACAAAGAGGACTTTGCTGTGGCGGTTCAGCCCTTTTTTAAAACTCCATCGTTCCTCTGAACTCGGCGAGTCCTTCGTGCACAAACACATTCACACACATGCACTTGAGGACAGCGACAAGCCAATGCCCTCAGAACACATAATTCATGCAAACACCGATGTTGTCACCTTCTGCTTCAGGAGGGGAAACCTGACGTCAACTTCTCTGAGGACGGTTTCCACTTCAGCGAGCGCGGACCCTGTGGAATAACAGGGTGAGTCTGGCAAGGGGAACAGTTAAAGGCTAACTGTGTGCAAGTCTTCCTAAATCACCTCATCCTGTTGTAATCCAGTTGAAAATTCAGCTAAGGTATACTCTGGTTTGTTTATAGTTGGAGCCTGTGGGTGAAAAGCAGACATGCAACAATTTCACGAATGACAGAAATAACATCAAGTGCCCCACTGAGGTAAGAAAGCTGCCACACAAGCATTTCTCCCAGAATACTGAATACTGCCTACCCAGTTGTGTTTTATCTATAGCATTCTTCTGTATTCACTCTCCCTTAAAGCACCCACTACCCCGGCACCCAGCACCCAGCACCCAGCACCCAGCACACAGCACCCACAGCACCCAGCACCCAGCACCCACAGCACCCACTACCCAGCACCCACTACCCCGCACCCCAGCACCTACAGCACAGCCTCGCCTCTCACCCCAACTTGCTCAGGCGACGTGCCAGTTTGGGCCGCTGCAGTGCTGGCTGTCACGGGTCTTCTGATTGGCTGATTGGTCACCTGGCTCCTCCTCCCCTACAGAGACCAGAAAAACAAGAGGAAGATGCAGACTGTGGTGGAGACGAAGGGCACCGGGTTTTAAAAACTACCTACTGTACTTAGTGTGGATTCAGTTCAGTTCACACTGGCTCTGTCTTGCCTCTTAAACAGTTTTCTGCACTGAACTGTTGAGAATGACTCTTGTTCCTTCTCACACAAAGTAGTAAAGAGGAATTTGCAAACTGCATCTACAAAACAACATTTCAGCATCAAACTGATTGGAAAAGGAAGAAAAACTTTACAGCATATTGTAGTGTCTGTCTCCTGTGACTAGTGAGCTTAATTATTGTCCGTGGACCACAAAGACTTCGTCTGGATGTCACAACAGTACATAAAACCACTTTGGCACTTAAATAAATAAGTAAATATAAAGCACACATTGTTGTGTGATGAATATGTGCAATAGTAACAACTTGGCATTAACAAGGAATGGTAATGAAAAATTAAATTATTTTGGATAATTGTTTTTGTATTTATTTTTTATTTTTTGATAATGAGAATTTGCAGAAAATGTGTCATTGGTGATAGAGAAATCTGTACAGTTGAGTTTCCAATAAACCAAAGAAATGTTTTGTATTTATTCAGAATACATTTTAAATTCAGATATAAACTTTAATGTAGTCTGACTGCTCAAGTGAGACTAAATGAAATGTCCAGACAACCAAACACAATATAGCCTGATTGTGCAGGGAATCACCATCACAGCTGCATAGTATTTATTTTGGACACATGAAATAAATCACTGCTGTGAGTTAGCTCTACAAATTCTTCAACAACATAGGCTACCTGAAAGTGCCCCCCATTTTGTCAGGTGTGGCTCCTCCTCCTGACACACCTCTGCCACTCTGACTGCCTCCTACCCAGGAACAGGAAGAACACAAGAAAAACACACGGAGCCACAAACAAGGGGGAGGAGTCATCCCCCCCCCCCCCCCCCCCCCCGCATAAGAAAGGAGACCCACCAGGTACTCCGCCAAAATATTACAAGAAAATACAATATTAAATACTACAATTTACAAAAATTCATAAATTATCTAATCAGTACCAGAATGCCTAACTCTTGCATTTGTCACATTTACTGTACTGGAAGACTGACAGAATCACCTTCTACTTTTGGCCTATTCAAAAATCTAAAATACCTCATACCAATCCCTCCAAGTACTCTTCCTCACCCCCTCTGCATACCTTGGTACCTTGTTTGGGTAACACCTTGGGTTGCACTAGGGATGTGCAGCCTTTTGGTTAGCATTTTGGGTGCTGCTATGGCACTGTGGTTTTGGTGTTTGTGTTGCCACAGTGTCAGTAGGACTGCTGTCAGTAGTTGGGTGTCCTACTTCGGAGCGGTCTTGTTAGATGAACTATGCACACTTGTGGGCAACTCCAGGTCATGAGACTGGGGTTGGGGCCAGCTGTTTGAGCGCGGTATACGGGATTGGAAGCAGCCTCTTGGTGAGCCAGGAAACCTAGCAAGTGAGTTGGAGAACGTTGTTGCCGTGATCTTCTCCCGAACTTAGGTGATGATAGTGTGAGTATCATCTCTTTTTGTGGTGGGAGTAGTTTGTCTGGTCATCTGCGGCAGTAAGTCTTTTGATATGCATTCTCCTGTTGCTCTGCCTTGTCATTTATATCATAACCTCAACATTCGCCATATGAAAGGGACGGACAGCGTGGTGGCGGTCATGTTGCCCCTGCCCTGAAGCCTAAATGTGAGGTTCTTGTCTCTGTTCCTCCTGTGCTATTCTCTCCTTCCTCTTAAACTGCTGCCTTCAGGTACCGAGGTCTGCTGAGGATGGGGCGAGAAGCTGGCCAGGGGCCGGCGGGTTGGAGACATTAAATGTGTAATTTTGTCTTTGCTTGTGTTACAGGGGTTCCCGGTGGGACCCTGTTTTTATGGAGGGGGGTGGGACGGCCCTCCGCTCTGCCGGCTGCTGCTCTCCTCTCGTCTGTCCTGCAGCAGCCTGGCAGGCGGGAGCGTCGTCACGGCTGATGGAGCGCACCGGGCCGTGAACTCCCTGGGCTTTAAAAGCCTTCAGACCATCAGTGTCTCTCTCCTCACTTATGCACACCTTTTGTTCTGTTCTTTTGGTTTGATGTAGTTTGTGTTGTGTAGTTATTTTCCCTTAGTTTTAGTTAATAAATCGTTGTTTTAACTTTTACTTTGGCGTATGTCTCCCCTCATTGTTACTTCCTTGAGCCGGGTTGTAACACTTGTTAAGGCGTATCTTCCCAGACGGTTTTGTTCCCAGTGGCTTTCGATAAACCGTGTTTCCTTGTCAGTTTGACGAGCGCCATGACGCTGAGCAGCACCTGCTGCCCAAGCGTAAAACAACCCCCCAAAAACTACCAGCCCCAAGATTTACAGCCAACCAGCCAACAACCAAACTAACTCACTCACAACTTCAACAAGCAGGAGAAAGATAGAAAAAGATAGAAAAACCACTCACTCCGTAGACCCACACTCACACACAGAGAGAGAGAGAGAGGGAGAGAGAGACAGACAGCGAGAGAGAGACAGAGAGAGAGAGATAGAGACAGAAGTGTAAATTTTGAAAGTGTGAAGTCGTGTTATTTGTACGCTTACTGAAGAGACCGGGTTATCGGCTGTGTCACTGCCAAATCTGTAACCAAGTAAACCAACTACGAGATGAATCGTGACCATAAAACATTTGATTCGGAGCAACAACAAAAAAAATACATAAAAAAAATAAAATAAAAATACAATAAAATGTTTTGCCTTTTTTTCTGTTTTCTAATTTTTTTTGCTCCGAATCAAATGTTTTATGGTCACGATTCATCTCGTAGTTGGTTGGCTTGCTTACAGGCTTAAAACTCTTTATATAAGGATTTTCTGAATCAGTGGAGGAATGAATGGGAAATTCACTTCCTGGAACCGGAGCTGTTCAAAAGTGGGCGGTCATTGTTGAGCTCTATGCCGGGGGCTTTTCCCCCTCCATGCCCTGCAGAGCGGTATGCAACTCAGCCGGTCTCAGAGGTTCCCCAAGACCAGGATCCTCTTCAGCAGAGATCTGAGGAAGTCCATCACAAAACGAAGCAAACAGCAATTAATTTTCTTTATATTCACTCTTGAACAGTTCAGAGTAGAACTTCACTGCCGTATGCCGAATCTCTCCGGCCTGTTATCTCCTGTCCTTCAGCCGAGTGCAAGGTGTGTAGAAACCTGCTCTGCACATTTCTTTTCTCCAGACCAAAAAAGAAACTGGAAGGTGCATCCATAAGATTAGCGCTCTGAAACCTCGGCCGAACCACGGCTCCCTGCGCTTTTATGCCTAGTAGGTCTTCAAGCATATTTTTGTTGGATTTGAGGACTTCAAAATGTCCTCGATTTCCTGTGGACTCAAATCCACTTTGAAGTTCCACCATCTCAATCTCTAGATCACTCACTGACCTTGTAATGGTCCGTGTGACATTGAGAGTGTACTGCTGACATAGCTGCTTCATTTCTACTTTTCCACAATCCCACCACTGCCTCAGTGATGTGAAATTCTGCTTTTCACACCTAAAACCTTTCCAAAAAAACTTGAAAGTCTCTTTGAAATGAACATCACAAAGTAATGTAGAGTTAAAATGCCAGTATGCACTCTTTGGTTT
>NW_027605188.1:187500-197500 GCF_048128805.1 Centroberyx gerrardi
ATGGACTCCATCTACACAGAGAGAGGGTGAATATATTTGCAAAGACCCTCAAAGACACGGCCCTGGGACGCAGTCCTTCCACCCCCTCCTCTACTAGGAGCTTTAGAGACCATCCCAGACCTCCTCCTGCCCATCACCACCCCAGGATCATCCCCCCTGCTGTGAGAAGACACGACAGTTTGGCCTGGACCTCCCACCCCCCACGCGCCCACCACCTCACCACTATGAAGCACAACCAGAGGAGGCTACCTTCCCCCTCCTCAGCCCCTGCCCACCAACCCCCTTTACAGCATCAGCAGCAGAGATATACAGCAGTACCTGCCCCCGGTCCCCCCCCCCCACCCACAGCAGCGGAGCTATACAGCAGTAGCTGCCCCCGGTCCCCCCCCCCCACCCACAGCAGCGGAGCTATACAGCAGTACCTGCCCCCGGTCCCCCTCCCCACCCACAGCAGCGGAGCTATACAGCAGTACCTGCCCCCGGTCCCCCCCCCCCCCCACCCACAGCAGCGGAGCTATACAGCAGTACCTGCCCCCGGTCCCCCCCCCACCCACAGCAGCAGAGATATACAGCAGTAGCTGCCCCCGGTCCCCCTCCCCACCCACAGCAGCAGAGATATACAGCAGTAGCTGCCCCCGGTCCCCCTCCCCACCCACAGCAGCGGAGCTATACAGCAGTACCTGCCCCCGGTCCCCCTCCCCACCCACAGCAGCGGAGCTATGCAGCAGTTGGAGCCCAGCCTGCTGCCACAGCCGCCCCCCCTGCTGCCTCTGAGCTGGGAGACATCAGGGAGATGCTGCACATCCTGTGCACCCGGCTTCTGTTCAGCTAAGATGTACATACTCAGAACACTTTCCCACTTGAGTAACAGAACAACATGGAAATGTATTGTTAGTTAGTGATAGTAATAATAGCAATAATAGCAATAGTAGTAGTCAATACAGTAGTAGTATTAGTGAAAATAGTACATGCCCCCATGGAATTCAATGTCAGATTATTATTCAGTATTGTAAATGTATAGATAGTTGTAGGTGTTTTAATATTTGTCTCACTATACAGGTCCATTTTGATTGTTTTAATGCGTTCATTTCATATAAGCTGCTGGAATATTCAGGGTCTCCACTCCTCGACCTTTGAGCTGAAGAGTGGAAACCCTGAATTCATGAAATCTATCAAAGACGTTGATGTAATTGTGTTGACAGAAACATGGTGTCAAAATGATCTGCTCACTCACTGTCCTCCAGGATATACTGAAGTCATAGTGCCCTCTATAAAATTAAAAAACATACGCAAGGGCAGAACATCGGGGGGGATCTTGGTGTGGTATAAAGGAGATCTTTGCCATCAGATCTCACCAGTAAAACAGGGTAAATCACACATTTGGTTAAGACTAGATCAAACCCTGGGCATAACTGATAGGGATCTATATCTCTGTGCTATTTATATCCCCCCAGTAGATTCCCCTTATTTTGAAGAAGACATTTTTGAAACTCTCCATTCAGAAATCACCTATTTCCAGGCTCAGGGAAACGTGCTTCTAACTGGAGATCTGAATGGACGAACAGGAATTGAACCTGATGTCATCAACCCACAAGGCAACAACCATGTGTTTGGTCAGTCTCCCCTGTTTACCACACCAACCGTCACCCATCGGAACAACCTTGACTCTGAAATAAATCAAAGTGGCAGAGAGGTAGTGCATCTCTGTCGGGCCTCAGGCCTGTACATAGTTAACGGGAGGTTCAGAGGGGACTCTTTAGGGAGATTCACACTCCTCAGCTCTTGGGTCCAGTGTAGTAGACTATGCAATCACTGACATGGACCCCTCCACTATCAGTGCATTCACTGTCAGACAGCAATCCCCCCTCTCAGACCACAACCCAATAAATGTGTTCTTTAAACTCTCAGGTCAAATGAGTGACACAGAAAGGGAACCCAGTAAGCTGTATAAATTAAATCCTACTTACAGATGGGCCCCAGACAGTGGAGACAAATTCATCATGGCCTTGAACTCACCTGATCTGATGAATGACATATCAATATATGACCAAAATCAATATGTCCCTACCAGAGATGGTGTAAACAAGGCCATTGATGATATCAATATGATATTTCATAAGGCAGCTATTAAAGCTGACCTTATAAAACAAAAACGGAAGCCTGTTAAAAGGCAAAACGCTGAGAAATGGTTTGATCAAGAATGCAAGACCATCAGAAAAGACCTGAGAAAAATAGCAAATGAAAAACATCGCCAACCAAACAACCCAGCCTTACGCATTAGGTACAATGAAATTTTATGCAAATATAAACGTACAATTAGGGACAAAAAACAAAATTATACCCACATAAAACTTGAAGATATTGAGAACGCCATTAATCAAAATCAGTTCTGGGACATGTGGAACAACTTCAACACAAAACAACCACAAGCATTACCCATCCAACATGGTGACATCTGGAGAGCACATTTTGAAAATCTGTACAAAGACATACCAATAAATCTAATGAATTCGGATCAATGTATTATAAAAGAAAAACTCCAAACATTAGAAGAAACAATTAAAGACAACCAAAACCCCCTTGACTTCCCAATTACTTGGGAAGAATTGACCACACAGACAAAGTCTCTCCGGACAAGGAAAGCTTGTGGTCCAGACAGCATTAAAAATGAAATGCTCAAACGCACCCCAGAGATGCAGGGTGCAGTGTTGAAGTTGTTCAATATGATATTACAGTCAGGATGTTTTCCTGATATCTGGTGCAAAGGGCTCGTTTCCCCCGTCCATAAGAGTGGGGACAAATCAGACCCTGGTAACTACCGTGGCATCTGTGTCAGCAGCTGTCTGGGTAAATTATTCTGTAGTATTCTGAATAAAAGAATACTAGATTTCCTTGACGAACACTCCATCTTGAGTAAAAATCAAATTGGCTTCCTCCCAAAACACCGCACCACCGACCATGTATATACCCTTCACACTTTAATTAACAAACATGTACACCAAACAAAAAATGGTAAGATATTCACTTGTTTTATTGATTTCAAGAAAGCTTTCGACTCGATTTGGCATGAAGGGCTCTATTACAGACTTCTACATTGTGGTATAGGGGGCAAAATGTATGATCTGGTTAAATCAATGTATTTGGAAAATAGGTGTGCTGTTAAAATTGGAGACAAACAAACTGAATTCTTCACCCAGAGAAGAGGTGTTCGCCAGGGTTGCAACTTAAGTCCGACTTTATTTAACGTGTATATAAATGAACTTGCTGTTCAGTTGGATCAGTGTGCTGCTCCTGGCCTCTCCCTCCTAGATAGAGAGGTGAAGTCTCTGTTTTATGCTGATGACCTTGTTCTACTATCTCCTACTGAACAAGGACTACAGCAACAACTGAACATAGTAGAAAAGTACTGTCAGAACTGGGCCCTGGCAGTAAATATGAAGAAAACTAATGTCATGATTTTTCAAAAACGCCCAAGATGTCAGGAGAACAAATACCAGTTTACCATAAATGATCATATCATTGAACATAGTATGAGTTATACCTACCTTGGTATAACCATAACAGCATCAGGGAGTTTCAACATGGCAGTGAATGCACTAAAAGAAAAAGCTCGAAGAGCTCTAAATGCAATTAAGAGAAAATTTTATAATTTCCAAATTCCAGTTAAAATCTGGCTTAAAATATTTGATAGTGTGATCCAGCCCATTGCGCTGTATGGTAGTGAAGTCTGGGGTCCACTCAGTCATCACAGCTTCACCCGCTGGGAGAAACATCCAACAGGATCTTTACATGCACAATTCTGCAGATACATTTTACACGTACACAGAAACACACCAACAAACGCATGTAGAGCAGAATTAGGCAGATACCCACTGATAATTAACATTCAAAAGAGAGCACTCAAATTTTTTAATCACCTTAAATCCAGCCCCCTAGACAGCCTCCATTCCAAAGCCCTCCAAACCCAAGAGCTGAGCCCAGAAAAGAGTCCACTATGTCAGCTGGTGCTGAGACTAACCGGCCCTCAGACACACTCTGACCAGCTCACACCAACACTGCTGCACCAACACCAAGCAGAGTAAACCACATTATAACACAATATAAAGAAACCTATTTGGAACATTGGAAAGAAGAAACTAAAAGCCAAAGTAGATCAGAATGTTATCTGGCCCTAAAAAGAGATTATGAATTGGCAGAATATCTCTCTACTGTCAGAGATAGGAAGCAGAGACAGATCCTCACCAGGTACAGGCTCAGCGACCACAAATTGGCGATCGAAAAAGGACGACACAAAAAATCATGGCGACCAAAAGAAAACAGAATATGTGGTCACTGTTGGACAGGTGAGGCTGAGACAGAGATGCACTTCCTCCTACAATGTAAAACATTCGATGAAATAAGGAACGTTTACTTTAACAAGTTCAACTCTGTAATTTCAGATTTCAAAGAGCTTAATGACCTCTCAAAATTAAAAATACTCCTAGGAGAAGGAGACAGGGCATATCTTGCTGCCCAATATGTATCAACATGCCACAACCTGAGGGACAGTGAGTGACCGAGACACACACACACACACACACACACACACACACACACACACACACACACACACACACACAGTATGATGTGATCTGTTGAAATGTAATTGGGGAGATGGTCACTGAATGAATGACTCTGTTCCTACAGGATCCATAACATTACTGTTAACTGGGGATTCATTTCAATATGGCTGCTGTCCCCCTTCATCCTTCCCTAAACATAAACCCTCATCAGCACTCACACACACACACATGCAGAGGATATACTGTATATATATAATTAATATGTATCAATCTTAATGTTGTGTTCATATTGTTTTGTTTCATTGATTCTTGATGCTTTGGCAATATTGTTGTTGTGACATTCCTGCCAATAAAGCAAATTTGAATTTGAATTTGAATTAGAGACAGACAGACAGAGAGAGAGAGAGAGAGAGAGAGAGAGAGAGAGAGAGAGAGAGAGAGAGAGAGAGAGAGAGAGAGAGAGAGAGAGAGAGATAGACAGACAGAGAGAGAGAGACAGAGAGAGAGGCAGAGAGAGAGGCAGAGAGAGAGAGAGAGAGAGAGAGAGATAGATAGATAGAGAGAGAGAGAGACAGGAACAGAGAGAGACACTCTTAACATGAGCTCCTGAAAAAACAAAAAATGTTTGGATTCCGAAGTGGGACAGACTATTAAATAACCAAAACACAGTGACTTTTAAAAACTTAAGAGACTATTTTTTGTTTTTCTTCAAAAAGTTAACTCAAGAGTGTTAAAGAAAACAAGAAAAACAAAGTTGAAGACTACCATACCAAACTGGACTACTACAAAAGCTAACCAAGAAGAGCTAACTTAGCAAACCTGGACTCATTTCGACTAAAGTGAGCAATATTGGCAAGAAAACTACAATAACTGCATCTTTAAAGCACCCTACAAAAGAGGTAGGCTTTGAAGAAAACAATATTTTTTGAAAATCTCTCAGAAATCAACTATTTTGAGCCAAGCTAAAGCTAAAGCTAGCTGACAGTCACTCTGCACAGGACAGTTAAAAACTGTTACATTCTGGTTGCTATGGAAACCATGCCTGCACAGAGCAGAGAGGTGAAGTTTCCCAGTGAGTGCAAGAGTGCACATGCCAAGAAGAAGTACAAGGAGAAACTTCTGAAAGACAACCCTGATATACTCTTTGCCGACTTCATCTATCTCAACAATAAGAAGATAAAAAACAATTTGATCTTCCACACTGCAGAGATTTCTACATGGAAATCTGCTATCTGTAACCAATACAAATTCACAGTTAAAGAAGGCATCGGTCGAGGTGGAAGAATCACAATCTGCAATGACGAGGCCCTCGATACAGACAACCCACTGTTAACTGTCACCTATTACACCAAAGGAACTGTGCTGCTGCAGGGCAATGAGACTAGCCTGAAGTCTTTTGAACAGATTTTTCCCTCGCTCAAAGCACAAGTAGAGAAAGAGAGGGACCGTGCCCCTGTAGCCTGTTCGGACTCTGAGGAGGACGGCCCCGAGACAGCGCCCCCCCCCCCCTCCTTCCCCCGGTGACAGACAGCTGAGAGAGAGCCTGGCCCTGCTGGAGATGGACCTGGCAGAGTTTAAAGAGCTCAGCCAGGCCAGGCTCTCAGACTCCAGCACCAGCAGCATCCAGCAGCTCAGAGAGGAGGTCCGGCAGCTGAAGACAGAGTGTCAGACCACCGTAGCTGAGCTCAGAGAGTCTCTGAGAGCGGTGCAGGAGGAAAATAAGAACCTGCACACACAGATGTTTCAGATGAACAAAGATGCTGAAAGAAGAGAAAAATCCCTCACCAGTGAACTGCAGCACCTGAGAGAACAGCTCCACATCGGCAGGACCTCCGACCACACAGACAAACACACTAACAATCACACACACCCTGATACAGACACATATAGCCAAACACCTACTGATGCACAGACAGGTACTACAAACACACCCACACATAGCCCTTCTCACTGTTCAGGTCAGCCAATTAAGACCCCCACTGACACACACACAGTCCCTGAGACACAGCCTCCTCCGAGCAGACCGGCTGAGCAGACTCCACATGTGGCCCTCCTGATGGACTCCGACAGCAGATTCCTCGATCCCCAGAAGCTCTTCCCTGGACATCTGGTAACGGCGAGGCGCTGCGGTACAACCGGCCACGCACAGCAGCTCCTGAGGAAGGACATCCTGGGAAATCCACAGTGCATCATCGTCCACGCCGGCACCAACGACATCCACTCCCTTTGCAGCGGCACCGCTGAGGCTGTGCGGAAAGCGGCTGAGAAAGCCAACAAGGAGTTCCCCAACTCTCGTATTGTGATTTCCACACTCTTGCCGCGGCACGACATTCCTCCGCATGTCATCAATGCGATTAATAGTGATATCCGCCGAGGATGTGCTTCCTTACCTAATGTACACCTTGCACATCATCCTGGGATCAGCCTGCATGACATGTATGATGGAATCCACCTGCATGATATGGGTGTGCGGACTCTTGCGAAGACCCTTAAAGATGCTGCCCTGGGCCGCAACCCCTACACACCCAGCTACCTACCATCTGCAGGAAATCACCGCCCGCCACACCCATACACCCCCAGGTACACCCCCAGGTACACCCCCAGGTACACCCCTTTCCCACCTGGAAGACCCAACGACGATGCCGAGGCCCCTTCATTCCCGCGCCGCCGCGCCCCCCCATACTTACCTGCAATCCCACCTGCTACTCATCTACCTGCAACTCCCCGTCCAAACACAGCTTCACACTTCCCAGCACCAAATCACAGGCAAGGTAAACCTCCAGTCACAAAACGCCCCACACAACAAAAGCCTGAGAGCTACGCTGCAGCTGTGGCCCGACCCGCTTCTACTGCCACGCCCACACCCGGCCCCCCAGCATCCAGTGAACTAGGGGAAATAAAAGAGATGCTGCACACGCTGTGCACCAGGCTACTGTTGGGCCGATAAGAGACCAAAAAAAAAAAAAAAAAAAAAAAAAGAAAACTGTTACTTTACCACATTAACTGTTAATCTCTGATGTTAAACTTATAGAATTATTTGAATTGATACAAGGATCTAATAATAACAATAAACCTACTACTAATAATAATAAATAACCAATACAGATATATTACTATATAAATTAATTAATGTCAAATGATCTTTTCTTTTAGTCTGTTCCACTAAGGATATCCATGTTAATGATTCTAAATGCGTTCATTCTGTTTGAGTTGTTGGAATATCCAGGGTCTGAACTCTTCAGCTTTTGGCCTGAAAAGCACAAACCCTGAATTTCTCAGGAGCATCGACAATGCTGACATCATTATCCTAACGGAGACTTGGTGCCGCAAAGACACACCTACATCCTGTCCCTCAGGCTTCTATGAAATCACTGTACCCTCACAGAAACTAAGCACAACCCATCGTGGTCGAGACTCCGGAGGAATTTTGGTGTGGTATAGAGAGGATCTCGCCGACCACATTTCTATAATTAATATCGGCAAATCACACTGCTGGCTAAAACTAAACAAAAAAATTGGCATAACAGAAAATGACATTTACCTCTGTGCAGTATATATCCCTTCAGTAGAATCTCCTTACTATGAAGAGGAATACATTAATGACTTCCACTCAGAAATAAGCCATTTCCAGGCCCAGGGAAATGTGCTGCTATGTGATTTCAATGCCCGAACTGGATCTGAATCTGACCAAATTGATTCACAAGGCAATAATCATGTGTTTGGTCAAAACTCCCTATACCTCACACCAACTCTCCCAAAGAGAAACAGTCTGGATAACACTGTCAGTAAGAGTGGTAAAGAGCTAGTGCACCTTTGTCGAGCCTTAGGTCTGTACATGCTTAATGGTCGGATCAGAGGGGATTCTTTAGGGAGGTTCACATGTTGTTCAGCACTTGGAGCTAGTGTAGTTGACTATGCAATTACTGACATGGACCCCACCTCTTTCAATGCATTCACTGTCAGGAGACAAACTCCTCTTTCAGACCACAATCAAATTAATACCTATCTAAAAACTATTAGGCAACACAGAAAAGAACCCTGTAAGTTGTACAAACTCCCTAAAACATACAGATGGAATACAGAAAGTCCAAAAGAGTTTATAAATGCCCTAAAATCAGAACAGCTAACAAACAAAATTATTAACTTTACTGACAAACCTTATGAAAACAATCCATCTGGAGTCAATCTGGCTGTCAAAGAAATTAGCAATATTTTTGAAACGGCAGCAGTTATGGCTGACCTGTTACAAAGTAACAAAAAGCGAAAGAAACATACGAAAACTGAAAAATGGTTTGACGATGAATGTAAATCAATAAGAAAAGAACTACGCAAAATGTCCAACCTAAAACATCGCCAGCCAGAGAACTTAAACTTCAGAAAAGATTACTGTATAATTCTAAAAAAATATAAAGACACTCTGCTGAAGAAAAAACGAAACCATACCAATGAAACCCTTCAAAAAATTGAAGACTCAATTAAACAGAATCAGTTCTGGGAAATGTGGAATAACTTGAACAAAACAAAACCACAAGACCTACCTATTCAAAATGGTGAAATCTGGAAAAAGCATTTTGAAAACCTTTACAGTGAAATCCTACCCAGGGAACTAAATTCTAATTAAAATCTGATCAAACAAAAACTACAATTACTAGAATGCACTATTAAAGACAACCAAAATCCACTTGATTTCCCTATTACTCAAGAGGAATTGGCTGAAAAACTAAAAACTCTGAAATCCAAAAAGGCTTGTGGTCCTGACAGCATCAGAAGTGAAATGCTTAAAAACACCTGAGCTGCAGAGAGCAGTGCTCAAATTATTCAACCTTGTCCTGAATTCTGGCTGTTTTCCTGACATCTGGAGCCAAGGGTTTATTACCCCGATATACAAGAGTGGTGACAAATTGGATCCTAATAATTTCAGAGGCATTTGTGTGAGCAGTAATCTGGGGAAGTTATTTAGTAGCATTTTAAACAATCGAATCCTAACCTTCCTTAACGAACACAATGTCCTGAGCAAAGGTCCAATTGGATTTCTCCCAAATCACCGTACTACGGACCATATTTACACCCTGCACACCCTAATCAATACACATGTAAACCAAACCAAAAATGGAAAAAATTTTGCATGCTTTATTGACTTCAAAAAAGCATTTGATTCTATTTGGCATGAGGGATTATATTACAAACTTTTACAAAGTGGTGTAGGGGGTAAAGTATATGATGTAATAAAATCAATGTATTCGAAAAACAAATGCGCGATAAAAATTGGCGAAAAACGTAGAGAGTTCTTCACCCAAAGAAGAGGAGTTCGGCAGGGTTGCAGCATGAGTCCAACATTATTTAACATTTATATTAATGAATTAGCGGTGCAGTTGGAACAATCTGCAGCCCCCGGACTCAGTCTACAAGATAAGGAAATCAAATTCCTGCTCTATGCA
>NW_027605188.1:202500-205000 GCF_048128805.1 Centroberyx gerrardi
GCGGCTAAAAACACACTCACTTCCTGCTACGTCACCCGCAGGTTACCCACAAGGCCACCTTCTTAAAGGGGCAAGGCTTGATAGAGCTATTCACGTCATTTGGTGAAAATTCCTGTATTTTTTCATATCGCAATATATATCGCAGAAGAAAAAAAATATTGCAATGTCAGTTTTTTCCAATATCGTGCAGCCCTAGTTTGAAACAATAAAACCGGTCAAGTCTAGCTAAGGAGACATTATCCTACAGTGAGACCACACTGGTGCTCATTCACATGAAACCTCCACACGTGTGTACAAGCTGTCGCCGTGCACTTTGAGAAGCTGGATGGGGTTCATTATGGTTCCTGTCTAAACTGCTATTCTCTGTGCAACTGAAATCACCACCAACAAATAAGAAATCTTCTGATTTAAAATCTGTCAACTTGGTACACACTATATCCAGAAAAACCTTCCTTTCAGCCCCTTTAGAAGGAGCATAAATGTTCAACAAAACCACATTATATTTTTCAAATTGTGCTTTCACTACAATAAGTCTACCCTCTACAACATGTTATACGATATAAGAAGCAGGAACAAAACGTTTTGAAAATAAAAAACCCACTCCACTGCTAGTTGTAGTATTGTGACTTAAAACTACATTTCCCTCCCATTCCTTCCTCCGTTCTTCCTCATTTTCCTCGTCACTGTGTCTCTTGCAAAAAGAGAACATCAATATGCTTTAATTTTACCAATTCGTACAACATTGCACGTTTTCTCACATCTCTTGCCCCGTTTAAATTTAAAGTTCCAACTTTGAAATTTTCCATGAGGAGAAAAGGAGTGACTAGAACAAACAATAACAATAAATCAAAAAAAATAAAAGTTCTCACTTGTTTTTCTTTCATCATGATGAAGTTCTCTTTTGACCTTCAGCACTATTTTTCTTAACCTGTACACCTCCTGCTCAGTAAAACCAGTCATCTTTGTTTCTCATATGAAACCTGGCTGATGTGTAGAAAGCCTCTTTATCAGAAAAATAATCCTCAATTTTCACGTCCTTCATATTTTTTGTTTCTTGCAGAAACGATTTGATCATTTTGGCTGAGCATGCCTTTCTCTCTTGACTAAGAGATTTTTTTAAATCAAGCATATCACTGATGTCTGACTCATACTCCTCACTATCACTACCATCTGACTGGTGTCACTTTCTCTGTCTGACTATCATTGGTATTTTGACCCTTTTTTGCTTGTGTTGCCCAATTTTCACTCCTTGTTTTACGTTTACGAGGGTCCAGATTCCAGAACTACATTCTCCTCTACCATTTCCACCTCATTTATCTGTCCAATGTTGTCTGTGCACTGCTTATCACACACACCTCTGTTACTTATCTCCTGTGTGTTACCCTCACACACCTCTGTTCACTTCTATCTGTTTCTCACACACATCACTGTTCACTTCTGTTTCTCACACACATCACTGTTACTTATCTCCTGTGTGTTACCCTCACACACCTCTGTTCACTTCTATCTGTTTCTCACACACATCACTGTTCACTTCTGTTTCTCACACACACCTCTGTTACTTATCTCCTGTGTGTTAGCCTCACACACAGCACTGTTCACTTCTGTCTGTTTAGTTCTGTTTACATATTCATAATCATCCACTTTAACGTGAAATCTCATGTTGAACTCCTCACTCCTGTTATTTAGCATCATGTACTCTATGAGACACAACATGTTTCAGCAAGGCGACTCGCACCCTGTGAGCACTTTCTTGATGGGAGAGACTATCTTTCCGTGTCTGGACAGTTCTTTTTTTAGAAATTCATGGGAAATGAACGGAGGGACATCAGACAATGTGACTTTAGTTGACGGTTGTGAAAGTGGCAAAATGGGAACATGCAGATCCTTAACAGTAATACCGTGTTCAATTACATCGTTAACTTTCTCAACTCGATCCAGAAAGATAACCACAGCACTATTCATCCTCGCAGCAGATTTAACTGCTGAAGCCGACTAACATCCTCTACTGAGCAGGGAGGCCTGACCTGAACACTGTGTCTCCTGCTCAGCCTGCTCACATCAGCAGCCATGCTGAACACACCTGCACCGGCCAGCCAATCACTGGCCGGAGAAAAACTACAGAGACAACTCTGAACTCCGTTTACCACAAACCAACATCAAACTAAACAAAGACTAACAAGTTTCCAAAACAAATCCACATCAACGAAAGATAGAAAGAAACGATAGAAAAATCACTCAGAGTCGCTCCCGCATTCACTCGCTCACCAGAGAGAGAGAGAGAGAGAGGGAGAGGGAGAGAGAGCAGAGAGAGAGAGAGAGAGAGAGAGAGAGACAGACAGAGAGAGAGAGAGAGAAATTTCAGAAATTAACCAGAACAGATAAAGAAAGTGTGCATCATGTAATTGATGTAACTGATTGTGAAAAACTGTAAATAAACATGAAAGCTGCTCTGTCATGATGAACCACCAGGGGGCGTCTCAGCTCCTCACTCTGCTGT